>NC_042978.1:17430310-17730310 GCF_901001165.1 Salmo trutta
ACGTGTTCCCTGTTTGAAGTGTGTCATCCTGCCCTATGTGGGTCTGTTGCTTGCGTCTGATCTTCTCCAACTCCACTGTAGTAAGTCTCCTAGTATGTCTCTGCAGGCCTGCTGTGTTGATCTGTCCTGGTTTGGTTCCATGTCCTGTTGTTGTAGAATGATAGTCACAATAACATAGTGATACTCTAAGGTATATACTTTCACCAAGGCTGGTCTATACCAGAAGTAGTATTCAACGCTTGTGGAGTTCAGGATTGGTGACATACACACGCAGTAGACATTATGTCTAAGAACACACTTCTGCTTTACCGCACAAAAACACTCTCAATGCTTAAAGAAAAGCAATTTTCTGCCTTTAAGCTTTTTCCGAAATGTTATCGTACCTGGTCTGGAAAATCAAGGTTTCTGTTGATTTAATTTAATTTATTTATATTTCTAGAATATTTTTCATTTTTCTAATATTGTTTAAAAACATATATATTTTGAAATGGTTTACTATCTGTTAGAAATAGCTTTTCATTGTGAGATGTGTGAATGGATTCTATCTGCGGACTGGTGGAGGTACAGTTAAAGTAGGAAGTTTACATACACTTAGGTTGGAGTTATTAAAACTAGTTTTTCAACCACTCCACAAATTTCTTGTTAACAAACTATAGCTTTGGCAAGTTGGTTAGGACATCTACTTTGTGCATGACACAAGTAATTTTTCCAACAATTGTTTACAGACAGATTATTTCACTTATAATTCACTGTATCACAATTCCAGTGGATCAGAAGTTTACATACACTAAGTTGACTGTGTCTTTAAACAGCTTGGAAAATTCTAGAAAAGGATGTCATGGCTTTAGAAGCTTCTAATAGGCTAATTTACATAATTTGAGTCAATTGGAGGTGTACCTGTGGATGTATGTCAAGGCCTACCTTCAAACTCAGTGCCTCTTTGCTTGACATCATGGGAAAATCAAAAGAAATCAGCCAAGTCCTCAGAAAAAAATTGTAGACCTCCACAAGTCTGGTTCATCCTTGGGAGCAATTTCCAAACGCCTGAAGGTACCACGTTCATCTGTACAAACAATAGTACGCAGGTATAAACACCATGGGACCACGCAGCCGTCATACCGCTCAGGAAGGAGACGCATTCTGTCTCCTAGAGATGAACGTACTTTGGTGCGAAAAGTGCAAATCAATCCCAGAACAACAGCAAAGGATGTTGTTAAGATGCTGGAGGAAACGGGTACAAAAGTATCTATATCCACAGTAAAACGAGTCCTATATCGACATAACCTGAAAGGCCGCTCAGCAAGGAAGAAGCCACTGCTCCAAAACCGCAATAAAAAAGCCAGACTACGGTTTACTAGGATTAAATGTCAGGAATTATGAAAAACTGAGTTTAAATGTATTTGGCTAAGGTGTATGTAAACTTCCGACTTCAACTGTATTGTATTATTGGTCGTCAGTGGCCTGTCCCCTTATAGGCAGCTAGTATGGGTTCATTACCGTGCTGGGATCGACATACTGATATAGGCCTGACTGGCCAGCTGTAGGCTAAACTCTTAAGGTCAATGATAAAGGCACAAATATACCTTATGTTGATCTGTAGAATTTGATCTGTAGATTTTACTTGTCGGACCCATTTACAAATGAGAGATAGAACAGATTGGCTTTGAACCATATCTATTAGCCTATCAGACGGACAATTACTGAGATGTCCACGCAATTAGTCAGTCAGCCAATCAGACTGTGGGGACAAGATCCTTCCTGAAGTATTAACCAATGTCCTCTCTTTACAGGGGAGGGTGAAGCTTGCTTGTCACAGTGATGTAAGGACTACAATCACTTTAGCTCAATGTGTCCTGTCTTCTCTCCTCTCTATGTCTCTTTCTCTGTGTTTTCTCGCCTCTCCGTCCGAAACAAAGTGGTGGAAGCGATCGTTTCTCACCTTTGTTTTTAAAACGGCGTTCCTCTTTGCCGGTTTACCGTACCGTCCTGTCTGTTGTGGGCCACCCCCTGTAAACTTATCTGTAGCTACCTGCCCCCCAGCCCCCACAATAGTGCTGGACACATGGAGGGTTAACATTAGACAACATTAGCACACTAACAAACAGCCTTTAGGGCCGGACTGTTGTTGGCCCGCTGCATGACCATGTCCCTGCTGCAGTCTTACTGTTGTTCAACAGACTGGCATTGAACGTCCATGATGGCATAAATGATTTGATCAGCCACATTTATGAGATGAGAGTGGAACCCTTCTTGTTATAATCCTTTTGTAGGATGATAATGATTCTTTGTACAGGTCTTTTTGTTTGTTTTGTCTGTTTTTCTGTTGTTTTTGCTCTAATTTGAAGAGTGTTATCTTACAGATAAGGTGTAACCATGGTGATGGGTACTGTGTGGAGCACTTAGTGATATATTCTGCTACCAGAGTATCACAGAGTCGTCATAGATACGGGATATATCACCACAGTGCTACTGCGCAGGCTGTAGGGTTCTGGCTTGGTTGAACCTCTGCATTGTCTGTCCGTGTGTGTGTGTGTGTGTGTGTGTGTGTGTGTGTGTCTGTCTGTCTGTCTGTCTGTCTGTCTGTCTGTCTGTCTGTCTGTCTGTCTGTCTGTCTGTCTGTCTGTCTGTCTGTCTGTCTGTCTGTCTGTCTGTCTGTGTGTGTGTGTGTGTGTGTGTGTGTGTGTGTGTGTGTGTGTGTGTGTGTGTGTGTGTGTGTGTGTGTGTGTCTGTGTCTGTGTGTGTGTGTGCTCTTGCAATAAGCTGAGCTCCTGTCTTCTCTTCCTGTACTGCATTGTCTTGCTTTGTGTGCGTGCTCGTGTTCGTGAGCGAGATAATGACAAGTATGATCATATTTCTGTCAGTCCTTTGATGTGTTAAGTGAGTTTTGGAGTGTGTATGTGAATATGAATGACTCAGAACTGTGTCTGTCCTTTGTGATGTGACGTTAGTCTGTGTGACAGCTACCCTGTGGCGTGACGATAATAACGCCCCCTTCCCTCGTTCTCTGTTCCCTCTCTCTCCCCCTCTGTTTATACCTCTGCTCGCCTCTAGGGCACTCAGCTCATCTCCAACGCTGCCAAGCAGCTGGGACAGCTCTCCAAGATAAAGGTACCACACATCGTATCTCGTGCCACGTTGGCACTGTCTGTATTTCAGATAATGAGTTATTTGTTTGTGTTGTTAATCTGTATGTGTGTGTTTCTCAGGAGCACATGGGTCGTGAGGAGGCCAAGGCACTGTCCCCTAAACAGTGTGCTGTGATAGAACTGGCCCTGGACACCATCAAGGTACAACCCAACACCCCTCTCTCTCCCCAGGACCTCAGCTACAGTCGTGCACGCACGTGTGCCCACACACACACACACACACACACACACACACACACACACACACACGCACACACACACTTTGACTTGATCATTGTTTAAAATGCACAGCATATTATATTATGAACAGAGAGCAGCACATTTCAGGCCTTCTGTTGAAGGTCAGTAAACGTGTACGCCTCAGGCTAGTGCAGTTAAACAACCCTCATCTAGAAAGGCTCTTTTAAAGATGCAGGAATTCCTCCGTAGCCTGTGTAGTTTGATTTAAGGCAGATTAAGCTGAGGTAAATGAGGCTAATTTGTAATGGTCATTTAAATAAGGACTTGTCAGTGAGCCAAATGGCAACTACTGCTCTTCCTCATGCCAAGAGTGCTATAGTTGTAGAATACTAAACCACTGTGTGTTACCAGAGTAGTGCATCCTCAGGAAACATCAATGTGTCATTATCCCAGAAAAAAACGAAGCAGTACGAATGGAATGTATGATAATGTCTGAAATGGGTATGCATCAGTGGAGGCTCCTCAGAGGAGGAAGGGGAGGACCATCCTCCTCAGTGAATTTAATACAAATTAAAATTAGAAAACAAAGTTATCCTTTTTAAATAAAACTATACTAAATATATTCACATCAGCAAATCATTGATTAAAACACACACTGTTTTGCATTGAAGGTCTACAGTAGCTTCAGCAGCAGTCTGTAGGGTAACACCATGGTGTAGCCGGAGGACAGCTAGCTTCCGTCCTCCTCTGAGTACATTGACTTCAATACAAAACCTAGGAGGCTCATAGTTCTCACCCCCTTCCATAGACTTACACAGTAATTATGACAACTTCTAGGGGACGTCCTCCAACCTGTCAGAGCTCTTGCAGCATGAACTGACATGTTGTCCACCCAATCAAAGAATCAGAGAATTAATCTAGTACTGAAACATAAGCTACAGCTAGCTAGTACTGCAGTTCATAAAATGTGGTGAGTAGTTGACTCAATGAGAGAGAAAAACAATAGATGGACAGTTTTCAACAAATTAATTTCTTCAAAAATTAAGGAGAGAGAGAGAGAGAGTTAGAGATTTTGTCATTTTTTTCACTTTCAGTTTCACTTACTTAGGTAGCAAATGCAGCTGGCTAGTTTGTAGTAACAAAAAAACCCAGCTCAAACAGAGGGATGCTATGTTAACTAGCTGGCTATGACTATCCAACACAACACTGGAACTCTTCCAAGTCAAGGTAAGCTTTTGGTTTTATTAATTTATTGCCAATGGGGTCCGCCATTCTAACTTCTTACTGACTGTACACTGTAACGTTACTGCATGATTGTAGCAGGTTTACTAACGCATTCATTCTATTTGCTATGTTGACTAGGACGTTACTTTAGCTAATATGGGGACAATGATGTAGGCTGTGTGTAGCGGTTATGAAATGGTTTGGCTTGGAAAGGTTTTTTCACCTGGTCACATACAGCTGATGTGTTGTTCATTGAAGTCCACAAACAAAGAGTAAAGGTGAGAGGAGAGTGCATAGAGGCTAGAAGGAATACAATGTGGCTGCTATGAAAGTGAACTGTGTTTCTGCGTGATCATGGGTGTATTCATTCCGTCGATTCTGTTGAAAAACGTTTCTTAAACGGAAGCAAACGAAACGGGGATAAAAATACCTGAATTTGTCCAATAGAAACTCTTGTTTGCAACTGTTGGACTATTGATTACACCCTAGATCAGCTAGATGCAGGCAAGAGTGCAAGGCAGTATAGAATGTGTTACTGTCTTTCCATGTGTCACTGTCTGTAACCTAAACATTTTCTATCGACCTGTGTGCACCTACATTGTAAACGTTCATTCATAGGCTAGGTTGTAGCAACCTCATGATGGGTATAGGGAAAATTTGAGTATCATGTAGTAGCCTGAAACTATTTATGTCATCCAACATGGGCTACTAGAAATAAGGCCATGCTCATGAAAAAAAAATAATCCTCCCTCATCATAAACGGCACTGACCGCCACTGGTCTGCATGTAGTTTATTTCAGTGACATACGGGTGTGGGTCTTGTGATGCATACTCAACACACTTCAGCCTAGTTTGGAAACAGCTATAGTCTGACTCTGTCTTCTCTCTGCCGTTCTGTAGCAATACTTCCATGCTGGAGGGGTGGGCCTGAAAAAGACCTTCCTGGAGAAGAGTCCTGACCTGTTGTCTCTACACTACGCCCTGTCCCTCTACACCCAGGCCACAGACAAACTCATCAAGACCTTTGTTTCATCTCAGAACGCACAAGGTAGGGTGCCTATCCACCCCATCTCTTCCCCCAGTTTCTCTCTCGCTATCTTTCTCACTCTCAAGTCTTCCCTTTCTTTACTTCCTTCCTCTCTCCTTTACCTACCTCTGTACAGTCCGTTTATCTTTATGGACATTGATGTGTGTAATATGGCCAGTTATTGATTGTAGTATGATGCCATGAAACTGTATCCTTGTTTGCCCTTTGTATGCTCCAGAGACATTCTCTAACATATCCCTGTGTTGTGTTTACTCCAGGGTTTCCCAGACACCCATTGTTTTTATTTCCTGTTCAATATTTCTGTGGTTTTATAGAGCAGAACCAAACACTTTGGAGGAGTGCTTCCTCTCTCTGCGGTATGAAACATTCAGGTCTCCAGTCAGGCTCTCCGGGGGCAGAAAGAGAAACGCCTAATGTGATCGGACAGGCATTTTCAGATGAAAAATGAATGAGAGATTCTCCTGTCCTTCTCCCTTTTCCTCATCCCTCAATCAGGATATAACAGTGATGGTGTGTTACACGGTGGAAACACTGACACACTTTGTCTCTGAACGCCCCTGGCTGGAAACCCCACTTAATGAATGATCATTTGAAATGTAATTAGAACAAATGACTTTGGTGCTTTGGAGAATGTTAAACCACACTTCATAGCGACGGCACAGTGGGAAGGAAGCTGTGTGTGTATGTGGCTTGAATGAGGACCACCATAGACTGCATCGAGTTACGTTGGATGGTTAATGATGTAACTTCAATAGATGTCACTGATAACAGTATATTAATCAAGGACAACATCAGTTCTACGTCTGAATCTATTTGAGTCCCCTTTTGACTCTCTGACTCTATCTCTGCACTCTTTATAACTCTCCATGTATCTTCTATTTCCTCTCACCTTCTTCCTCCTCCTCGTCCCCCTCTATCCGCTAGTTTTCGGCGGGAAGGGGGTGAGGTTCACGGCTAGTGAGGATGTGTACCCAGAGAAGGGTATGTGGACACTAAGGGCCTGAAACACCAGGCTGCCAAGAACCCAGACCTCCATTTACATACGCATCCTCAGACTACCCTCCTGCCTGCTTAACCTTAATCTCATCCCCACACACAAACACACACACTCTGACAGCCCAATAGCATGCACAACATCCTAACAAGTGCATAGGGACATGCATGTGTATGATGACATACAGTACACACATATGATGTATGTACTACATATACATACCCAGTATGTATGACCAGAAACTACTAAGGCATGGTAGCCATCAGACAAAGGGAACCATGTTATAAGACTGTGAGGACTCATGCTCTGTCTGAGAGAGAGAGAGAGAGAGAGAGAGAGAGAGAGAGAGAGCATCGTCTGTCTCCTGCAAGGTATTTTTCTCCTCCTTCCTGAATGATGACGTGTGGCTCGGTTTGTCTGGAAGGGCTCCCTGTCCTTGTTGGCACCCTCCCATACCCTTATCTAAACACACACACTCCATCGTCCCTCAAATGTACAGAGTGGCCAGTCGTCCCTCCCCAGGGCAGGTCCCTCCAGCAGTGACAGGAGGTGAAAGTTCCCTCCTCCCCCTGGGCGTAACACCGAATCGTCCAATCAGCAGTGGTCCCTGGGGTCAGGTGATGTGCTCTCTGTCAGTATGCATCAGAGCTGAGGGAGCTTACTCCACGTCTCCTCTTCAGAGGTTTAGTCACTAAACTGCTAAACATAGCTCCCCACTGCCTGTATATATATATATATATATATATATATATATATATATATATACACACACACACACACACACACACACACACACACACACACACACACACACACACACACACACACACACACAGGGGAGACACAGGTACATGCAGAGCATAACATCGGCTACAGACAATATTTGCTCTCCTCACTGCTCTCACAGGGAGTCACACTTGTTCAAGCTCTCTTCACCAGCATGACTTAGAATCACTCACCGTGACTCACATGTCTACGTCAGAAGCTCACTGAAATACTCTGTAATATGCCATTATTCTGCTAGTTCCTGTCAGCAGCCGGATGTAGGCTGAGTAGTGGAGGATGTGCATTATGGTCAAATAATGAGATTTGAGATATTAGGTTGATTACAGCAGTAGAAGAGGAAGGAAGAGTCTCTCTCCACACACACACACACACAGCTCGCCCTTTATAATTTATGATAATGCAGGACGGTTTCCAAAAGGGGAACTTTTAACCTTGATGAAGTGCCAGGCTTCATACCTACTGTATTATGTATTAATTCATGCTGTATCGTGCAGACTTTTAATTATAGCAGTTTAGCTTGCTCTTATTCCACACAGAAGAGTGTATCTTTAGCCTGTTTTTGTGAGCCTCAACAGAAAGGGAGGCCAGATGGCTGAGTGCTGCATTCTCTGAGTGACTGGAGGACTGACAGTCACATCATGCCCCTGGAGAGAAACAGACAGAGCTGCCAGAACTCTGTTGTCTCCCTCCTATAGAACTCTGGCTTCACTAGCCTGTCACTCACTGACACTCAGGCTGCTCTCAGTCACCACTGATTAAAACATACAGAGATGTAAATCATTACAAACTGAGATCACATTTTAGGCAAAGAAAGTCAATCAACCTACCCACTCCCCATCACCCCTCTTCCCTCCCAGACAAGCTGTCCGTAACTGACTGGGAGCCTTCTACAGGGTCCTGCATGTATCTCCCTAACCCCCTCCGCACCCCCAGGCCTAGCAGCATGGATCGAAGGACCCCCAGGCCAAGACCCCAAACCCAGGCCCAAGTATGAGTTATCCTGTGTTGTGTGGCGGGGTATACACATACCCTGGTCGTGTGCAGCTCAAATCCTGTTGGCTTTCTGGGCATAATCCCACCAGAAGTCACCAGATAACAAGCCCTCTATAGGCATGTGTGCACCCTGCCTCAGGATAACTTGTGACTGGGCTGGGGCCGATGGGCTGCTCTCACCGCAAGGTCCCTCTAGTCGCCATGCTTGCTCTGGGTAAAGGGTTTAGCAAGGAATGGGTCTCTCCGTCTGACTGGATCCATCTCAGCATGTTACTTGCCTGCTCTGCCCAGCAGCAGGAGAGGAGAACCAAGATAACCCTCTCCTCTCTTACCACCAGTCTCCTCTATCCCACTGTCATACCCCCTGCATCCTGACTGACAGGCTCCTACCCCCGGGGCCGGGCAGGCAGAGTCACAGGACAGCTATGAGTGGCTACATAAGATCGCCCAAAGATCTTGAAATATCATCAGATGGTTCTCGTGTTTATTTTGCCTGGAACTGTTGAGTGAAAAAACATTGACAACCCAAAACCACTCCTAGCTGCATGATTGTCTCATACGGCCCACTTCAGCACCAGAGGCATTTCTCAAACCCTCCTGTACACTATATATACAAAAGTATGTGGACACCCCTTCAAATTTGTAGATTTGGCTATTTCAGCCGCACCCATTGCTGACAGGTGTATAAAATCGAACACACAATCTCCATAGACAAACATTGGCAGTAGAATGGTCTTACTGAAGAGCTCAGTGACTTTCAACATGGCACCGTCATAGGATGCCACCTTTCCAACAAGTCAGTTCGTGAAATTTCTGCCCTGCTAGAGCTGACCAGGTCAACTGTAAGTGTTGTTATTGTGAAGTGGAAACAGCACGGCTCAGCTGCGAAGTGGTAGGCCACACAAGCTCACAGAACGGGACCGCAGAGTGCTGAAGCGTGTAAAAATCATCTGTCCTCAGTTGCAACACTCACTACCGAGTTCCAAACTGCCTCTGGAAGCAACGTCAGCACAAGAACTGTTCGTCGGCAGCTTCATGAAATAGGTTTCCATGGCTGAGCAGCCGCACACAAGCCTAAGATCACCATGCTCAATGCCAAGCATCGGCTGGAGTGGTGTAAAGCTCACCGCCATTGGACTCTGGAGCAGTGGAAACGCGTTATCTGGAGTGATGAATCACACTTCACCATCTGGTAGTCCGACGGACGAATCTGGGTTTGGCGGATGCCAGGAGAACGCTACCTGCCCCAATGCATAGTGCCAACTGTAAAGTTTGGTGGAGGAGGAATGATTGTCTGGGGCTGTTTTTCATGATTCGGGCTAGGCCCCTTAGTTCCAGTGAAGGGAAATCTTAACGCTACATTATACAATGACAGTCTAGACGATTCTGTGCTTCCAGCTTTGTGGCAACAGTTTGGGAAAGGACCTGTTTCCTGTTTCAGCATGACAATGCCCCCGTGCACAAAGCGAGGTCCATACAGAAATGGTTTGTCAAGATCGGTGTGGAAGAACTTGACTGGCCTGCACAGAGCCCTGACCTCAACCCAATCGGACACCTTTGGGATGAATTGAACACCGACTGCGAACCAAGGCTAATCGCCCAACATCAGTGCCCGACCTCACTAAGGCTCTTGTGGCTGAATGGAAGCAAGTCCCCACAGAAATGTTCCAACATCTAGTGGAAAGCCTTCCCAGAAGAGTGGAGGCTGTTATAGCAGCAGAGGGGGACCAACTCCTTATTAATGCCCATGATTTTGGAATGAGATGTTCGACAAGCAGGTGTCCACATACTTTTGGTCATGTAGTGTATGTTGTTTGTTTTACAACTCTCAGGCACAATTACATCTGCCATACTTAAGCATACAGCCTATAATGTCTGTATTGTATTTTCATTGAGGGAGTATGAGCTGAAGGGAAAGTATTCTGGCTATAGTGTTGGCCTGTCTGCAGTAGCAGTAAACGAGATAAGAGGAGTGACTTGTGCCCCCCCCCCCCCCGTTGTGCCAGGCTCTGGAGTGGACGACGCCGTGGGAGAGGTGTCTATCCACGTGGAGATCTTCACCCACCCCAACACTGGAGAGCACAAGGTCACCGTCAAAGGTCAGTGTCCACTGAATTCTGTAAGAGATTTCATTTCACTGTCTAAATAGAAGTTGTAACACACCGTCCATAGACACAAAAAATGTCTATGGATGGGGTGTTAAAACATTGTTAATAAATGCCCTCCCTTTTCTTTTTCCCTCTCTGTCTCAGTGGTGGCAGCCAACGACCTGAGGTGGCAGACCACGGGGGTATTCCGTCCATTCGTGGAGATCTACATCATCGGTCCTCACCTGGCTGACAAGAAGAGGAAGTACGCCACCAAGTCCAAGAACAACAGCTACGCCCCCAAATACAACGAAACGTTCACATAGTGAGTACTACAGTCTAGCCTCGGTGGTACAAAGCGTCTGCCGATTGTGGTGGCGTCGTAGTGGAAGTTATCATATTGAATATGGATAGGGAATCCTGTCATTTTTTCATCTATTTACAGTTATTATGATTATTATTATTATTATATTGTATTTAGCAGACCACCCGTACGCTTTTATCATGCGTATGGGTGGTCCCGGAAATAAAACCCACTCTCCTGGCTTTGTAAGAGCGATGCTCTACCAGCTGAACTAAAGAGGACCACCTCCATTATACAAGTGGTGGATCAGTGTAGATGCATTGATTTGAATGGTGTGCCTCTGTCTCGTCTCCTTGCAGCACCCTCAGTAACGAGGTGGGCACAGAGTGTTACGAGCTGCAGGTGTGTGTGAAGGACTATTGCTTCGCCCGGGAGGACCGTACGGTGGGCATGGCCGTGATGCAGTTGAAGGACATGTCCTCTAGGGGCAGCGTGGCGTGCTGGCTCCCCCTGGGGAAACGCGTGCACATGGACGAGACGGGCCTCACCGTCCTCCGCATCCTGTCCCAGCGCAACAACGACGACGTGGCAAAGGAGTTCGTCAAGCTCAAGTCAGACCAGCGTTCTCCCGAGGAAGGCCGAGGCTGAGAGGGTGAAGTCTTTATTCTCTCAGCGCCACCTACAGGCTAGGAAGTCCTTCTGCGGTCTGACTGCAAGCTAAACCACTGCCCTGATGTTGTAATGTTGGACAAGCACAGAGAAACAGTTCTTTACTACAGTGCTGTACATACATTTGATTGAAGAAGACGTGATACCATCTACAGGCATTGCCCTGATTGTCTTGAAAGCACCGATGTCTTTATTATGAATATGATTAATTATCTTGTAAAAATGCATAGATATAATTGTAAACACAGCAAACCCCACAACACTGACCAACATTCTACAACACATCCACACACACACACACACACACACAGAGAGAGTTTAAGTCATAGAGTATATTTTCTTCCTTGTTCTATCCCTCTCCCTATTTCCCATAGCATAGGCCATGTCTTAGTGCTCTCTAATCACACATTTGAACTAGAATCTGCCAATCTCGACTAGTTTCATGCATAGGTATCTAAAAGCTCCGGGAGATGAAGTTCTTGTAGCCTTGAAAGTCTTGATCTCTCTTCTATTACATTAACTCCACGTTCCCTTCCTTTGTCTAGACTAGACTAGTGCCAATGGATCAATCCATAATGTTATGCCAAGTCAAGCCCTAAGCACAAGTTAACAGGACCAACTGTGAACAGCAGACCATCAGGCTTTTAGGCCTCATACATTCCAAAGAGTCAGGTTTACACACACTGGTTTATGATACTATTTCCATGGGTTGTCCACCGTAGGCTGAATTCTGGATCTTCTCTCATTCCGACATGGAGTATCTATAGCAGAGCAGTCTGGACAAATGATACATGTAAATGTTTATAAGTATTAGAGATATTATCAGTGGATTTCTGGTATATTTAAAGACTATATGAAGACTTTGCACTTGAGAGTGTCCCTGTCTGTCTTTCTGTTTGTCTACCCTGTTATAGAGCCTGCTGCCTGAAGCCCTCTAATGCCTTGTCCTGTCAAACCTGTTGTCTGTCTTCAGTACATAGTGAGAGCAACCTGATGAAGACGAGCCTCGGAGCGCTGTGGATCATCAGCACGCGTGTGGGTGTATGTTCAAGAGAAGGAGATGAGTGAGTGTGTATACAGGTGTGCTATCTTAATTTGAACAGTTTCTCAGGAAATGTGAATTACTATGTGGATTATAATTAATGGACATTTTTGTAGGGGTTTCTAAATGTTTAGTTAGGATAATTCAAGTCTGACATTTTAAAGTGGAAATTACAAACTTTAGAAGCATTTTTAAACCTTGAATATATTACAATTTGCATTTGCTGCAGCGCCGGAAAAAAAATCTGCGACAACAGAGTGATCAAATTAAGACAGTACATCTGTATACTGTTCGTGTGTTATATTGTTACAATGTTGACCTTGTGTAGACACCAGTGTTGCCTGTTTGTGTAAATGTGTAAATCACAGAAAGCCATCAAGAACATAGAACACAATTTAGTGGAAGAACACATAGTCTATAGTATATTTAGATTCTTTGAGAATTTCCTAAGTGTCTTTTACTTGGGGGAATGCAAGTACATTTTTTGGGGTGAAGGTTTATTGCTTGTTTGATCAGAAACATTTAGTGGGCTGTACAGTACAGAGTGTAAACAGAGCTTCATTAGTTTGCCTTGGAAAACAGCCACCTCCTCTCCTTTAACCTCTCTGATCAACATGTGTCAGCGTGGAAGAGAGCAGTTAGAGACAAAACACTGAGACATTTCTTACTGCGTGTGTTGCCATAGCAACCTCTTGTCAAATGAAGATGTCAGGCCACGGGTGACCCCCACGGTCTCTTTTTTTTGTCTTTCTTCCCCTCTGCTGGGGGAAGCACACATGACCTATAACCTTTTACCTAGAATGGCCAGGCTGTCTGGTCCTGGTTCTGAGCATACAGGGTCTGTCCACAAGGGCTATAGTACCAGAACTGCTCCTGCCTGCCCTCTTCAATAGTGAAACTTGCCATCGATATGTGACTGAGATAGCTATGTGGGGGGGAAATCTCATAACATCCATGGCATGGCTCTCACATAGAAGAAGCACATAGTAAGCACAGGGAAGGGTAGTAAGCACAGGGAAGGGTAGTATTACAGGGAAGGGTAGTAAGCACAGGGAAGGGTAGTATTACAGGGAAGGGTAGTAAGCACAGGGAAGGGTAGTATTACAGGGAAGGGTAGTAAGCACAGGGAAGGGTAGTATTACAGGGAAGGGTAGTAAGCACAGGGAAGGGTAGTATTACAGGGAAGGGTAGTAAGCACAGGGAAGGGTAGTAAGCACAGGGAAGGGTAGTAAGCACAGGGAAGGGTAGTAAGCACAGGGAAGGGTAGTAAGCACAGGGAAGGGTAGTAAGCACAGGGAAGGGTAGTAAGCACAGGGAAGGGTAGTAAGCACAGGGTACTTACAGGGTATTGGTGGTGTTGTAGCTCATAGTGCATGCATGGTACCCAGACTGTAACCATACTGTATCTAGTGCCATTCCAGGACCAAAGGTCCCAACTTTCACTAATTTATCATTGATTACATTTCCTGGAGGAGGTTGAGCCTGCAGGGTAGGATCGTATGTATTTCGATGTCAAAACTGGATTATATTAAGACTGTCAATGGAATGACAGGTCTCTCATCTGATCCCCCCTCCTCCCCTCTTCAGCCCTCTACACTCCCTCCCCTCTAAAGCCAACTACACTGCCTCCCGTATCCCCCCCCACACCCACTACACTGCCTCCCGTCTCTCCCCCCCACACCCACTACACTGCCTCCCCTCTCTCCCCTCCACAGCACTGCCTCCCCTCTCTCCCCTCCACAGCACTGCCTCCCCTCTCTCCCCTCCACAGCACTGCCTCCCCTCTCTCCCCTCCACAGCACTGCCTCCCCTCTCTCCCCTCCACAGCACTGCCTCCCCTTCTTCCCCTCTACAGCCCACTACACTGCCTCCCCTCTACAGCCCACTACACTGCCTCCCCTCTACAGCCCACTACACTGCCTCCCCTCTACAGCCCACTACACTGCCTCCCCTCTAAGCCCACTACACTGCTCCTCTACAGCCCACTACACTGCCTCTCCTCTACAGCCCACTACACTGCCTCCCCTCTACAGCCCACTACACTGCCTCCCCTCTACAGCCCACTACACTGCCTCCCCTCTACAGCCCACTACACTGCCTCCCCTCTACAGCCCACTACACTGCCTCCCCTCTACAGCCCACTACACTGCCTCCCCTCTACAGCCCACTACACTGCCTCCCCTCTACAGCCCACTACACTGCCTCCCCTCTACAGCCCACTACACTGCCTCTCCTCTACAGCCCACTACACTGCCTCCCCTCTACAGCCCACTACACTGCCTCCCCTCTACAGCCCACTACACTGCCTCCCCTCTACAGCCCACTACACTGCCTCCCCTCTACATCCCACTACACTGCCTCCCCTCTACAGCCCACTACACTGCCTCCCCTCTACAGCCCACTACACTGCCTCCCCTCTACAGCCCACTACACTGCCTCCCCTCTACATCCCACTACACTGCCTCCCCTCTACATCCCACTACACTGCCTCCCCTCTACAGCCCACTACACTGCCTCCCCTCTACAGCCCACTACACTGCCTCCCCTCTACATCCCACTACACTGCCTCCCCTCTACATCCCACTACACTGCCTCTCCTCTACATCCCACTACACTGCCTCCCCTCTACAGCCCACTACACTGCCTCTCCTCTACAGCCCACTACACTGCCTCTCCTCTACATCCCACTACACTGCCTCCCCTCTACAGCCCACTACACTGCCTCTCCTCTACAGCCCACTACACTGCCTCCCCTCTACAGCCCACTACACTGCCTCTCCTCTACAGCCCACTACACTGCCTCCCCTCTACAGCCCACTACACTGCCTCCCCTCTACAGCCCACTACACTGCCTCCCCTCTACATCCCACTACACTGCCTCCCCTCTACATCCCACTACACTGCCTCTCCTCTACATCCCACTACACTGCCTCCCCTCTACATCCCACTACACTGCCTCCCCTCTACATCCCACTACACTGCCTCCCCTCTACAGCCCACTACACTGCCTCCCCTCTACAGCCCACTACACTGCCTCCCCTCCCCTGGGTTCTGGTCCATCTGCCCCAGGTATCAGACAGTGACTCTGCTCAGAACCTGTGTAAGTAGCTACACTTGCCAGTTACACCTTACTGTGGTGGTCCAGCTCCAGAAAGCACTGCATATAGTATCACCAATTTTTATATGTGGCTCCCATATTTAAACGTGTGTACAACTTGACTCTATGCATCTAATCAGTACCGTTTCTATGTAGATCAGTCGGTTTTCAGCAGTCCTATAATGTTTACATTGTGAGTTATCAGCACAAAGTGTTTTTGTCGAGACGTGTAAATGTTGTTTTGAAACGGGCCAGGTTCTGGGGCAGTAGCTAGTAGTGGCTAAACAACATGCAGAGCAGTGTCAACAGACTCAGCGTCAACAGACTCAGCGTAGAGAGGATCAACAACAGACTCTGTATATTGTCATTGTAAATAGTACTTCTGTACCAAACATATATGGTTCAATATCTATAGAAATACATACACTGAATGAAGTGAAGCTGCTGCTACTTAGTCAACTTGAATCCTGCTGTGGCTGGGTAGTGGATGGACATCCATTTGAACTTTGAACTCCAATGGGAGATGGGATAGGAGTCTATAGGCTACGAATACACAGCCTCACAGACTATTGTATTGTCACTACGTTAACGTACAGGTATAGCAACTGTAGCAAGGAATGCGAATGGCACAATATCTTATTTATTGCTGTTGACAATGATACTGAGTACATTCGGTCACCGAGGCCATTTCCTTTCAGACAGACATTTGGTGTCTGTGCGTTGAGGTAAAAAGGAAACCTCACCCTTTCAGGTTGGCATGTATGTAGTACAGACAGGCACAGAGGCATGATACAGAGATATAGAAGAAGCACAATGACAACCAGACAGGCACGCATGCACTGTCACTGACGCCCACACAGGCAGACACAATGGTCGTGTTCAAGAGCAACGATTGATCCACAAGTAATAATGAATAGTTCATTAGGATGAGGTGATTTGTAGATCAGTCAGTCTGCAGTCACCGACTGCAGTGTAGTCAATCTTGAACACGAGCCCACCGTGATGCCAGCCTGTACATAGGAAGCAGTGCATGATGGGAAAAAACGTCTTTCTTGTGCCAGCACGCGTTTATTTGACGTTATATTTTCCAATTGTTGTCTTCATTTATTTTGATATTTTAGTATTATTTTCTATTTTTCAGAGGTTTGTGAATATATAAATATGTATTACTGATGATGTGTAGTGGTACAAAGTACTCGCATGAGATAATTTTTTTATACTGAAGATGTTTCTAATTTTTTTTTATTCTGGTTGTTCTTATTGAGGGTTGAGGTGGGGGACTGCAGCATTGCTGTGTTTCTGCTTCCAATAAAATGTTAGAGAAAATCTGAACTCTTTTTCATAGTGTTCATTATGGATCAGAGTGAAAAACATGTTAAGTTACCATTATACAATTATAAATTCTGATATCTGGAACTTATTACCAATTAAAAAAATATATTAAGCACACACTTCCAACGCACAACATTTCCCAGTGGAAAACTACACATGGGTAGGGATTGAAGTATGTGGGATGCATCAAATTGGGAAATGTCAATCAGCAGACAGGCAATACTGTAATCTTAGTACAAATAAGGAAATCTTTGTGTCCAAAATCCATACTCTGGAACAGATGAGAAAGAATCCATACGGCCATTCTAACAGCACAATAACCCTCACAGGAAGAGCAGCAGTAAGAGTCCTATACTTGTGCTACTGAAAGAATGCCTGATACAGAATACTAATGCCTAATCAAAAATGACATGTATTATTCACTTACAATTACTTTGATATACTGTATAGCCTGCAGGAAAAAGACCCGAGGTAGCAATACCAAAACTTTAAAAAAGAGTGTAATCCTCTGTGAATAACTACTGCTTCCTCTAAGGCCGTCGTAGGAAGGAGATCTTGAGGGAGTCTGGGATGTCTAGCTGGTCAGCGCGGACAGGCGGGGGCGGCAGGTAGGGGAAGGTGACAGGGAACACACGCCGTACATCCATCAGCAGCTGTGGAGGCTGACCGCCTGAACGCTCCTTCAGCAGACCCTATTGGAACAGAGAGGAAATGACGACCGTAACACAACCACACTACTGGTAACCAGACCACACTACTGGTAACCAGACCACACTACTGGTAACCAGACCACACTACTGGTAACCAGACCACACTACTGGTAACACAACCGCACTACTGGTAACCAGACCACACTACTGGTAACCAGACCACACTACTGGTAACCAGACCACACT
Source organism: Salmo trutta (assembly GCF_901001165.1). NCBI lineage: Eukaryota > Metazoa > Chordata > Actinopteri > Salmoniformes > Salmonidae > Salmo > Salmo trutta. The sequence goes on from NC_042978.1 coordinate 17,448,109, forward strand.
ACTGGTAACCAGACCACACTACTGGTAACACAACCGCACTACTGGTAACCAGACCACACTACTGGTAACCAGACCACACTACTGGTAACCAGACCACACTACTGGTAACCAGACCACACTACTGGTAACACAACCGCACTACTGGTAACCAGACCACACTACTGGTAACCAGACCACACTACTGGTAACCAGACCACACTACTGGTAACCAGACCACACTACTGGTAACCAGACCACACTACTGGTAACCAGACCACACTACTGGTAACACAACCGCACTACTGGTAACTAGACCACACTACTGGTAACCAGACCACACTACTGGTAACCAGACCACATTACTGGTAACCAGACCACATTACTGGTAACCAAACCGCACTACTGGTAACCAGACCACACTACTGGTAACCAGACCACACTACTGGTAACACAACCGCACTACTGGTAACCAAACCACACTACTGGTAACCAGACCACACTACTGGTAACCAGACCACACTACTGGTAACCAGACCACACTACTGGTAACCAGACCACACTACTGGTAACCAGACCACATTACTGGTAACCAGACCACATTACTGGTAACCAGACCACACTACTGGTAACACAACCGCACTACTGGTAACCAGACCACACTACTGGTAACCAGACCACACTACTGGTAACCAGACCACACTACTGGTAACCAGACCACATTACTGGTAACCAGACCACATTACTGGTAACCAGACCACACTACTGGTAACACAACCGCACTACTGGTAACCAAACCACACTACTGGTAACCAGACCACACTACTGGTAACCAGACCACATTACTGGTAACCAGACCACACTACTGGTAACACAACCGCACTACTGGTAACCAAACCACACTACTGGTAACCAGACCACACTACTGGTAACCAGACCACACTACTGGTAACCAGACCACACTACTGGTAACCAGACCACACTACTGGTAACACAACCGCACTACTGGTAACAAGACCACACTACTGTTAACCAGACCACACTACTGGTAACCAGACCACACTACTGGTAACCAGACCACACTACTGGTAACACAACCGCACTACTGGTAACCAGACCACACTACTGGTAACCAGACCACACTACTGGTAACCAGACCACACTACTGGTAACCAGACCACACTACTGGTAACACAACCGCACTACTGGTAACCAGACCACACTACTGGTAACACAACCGCACTACTGGTAACCAGACCACACTACTGGTAACACAACCGCACTACTGGTAACACAACCGCACTGCTGGTAACCAGACCACACTACTGGTAACCAGACCACACTACTGGTAACCAGACCACACTACTGGTAACCAGCCCACACTACTGGTAACACAACCGCACTACTGGTAACACAACCGCACTACTGGTAACCAGACCACACTACTGGTAACACAACCGCACTACTGGTAACCAGACCACACTACTGGTAACACAACCGCACTACTGGTAACCAGACCACACTACTGGTAACCAGACCACACTACTGGTAACACAACCGCACTACTGGTAACCAGACCACACTACTGGTAACCAGACCACACTACTGGTAACCAGACCACACTGCTGGTAACACAACCACACTACTGGTAACCAGACCACACTACTGGTAACACAACCGCACTACTGGTAACCAGACCACACTACTGGTAACCAGACCACACTACTGGTAACCAGACCACACTACTGGTAACCAGACCACACTACTGGTAACCAGACCACACTACTGGTAACCAGACCACACTACTGGTAACACAACCGCACTACTGGTAACACAACCGCACTACTGGTAACCAGACCACACTACTGGTAACCAGACCACACTACTGGTAACCAGACCACACTACTGGTAACCAGACCACACTACTGGTAACACAACCGCACTACTGGTAACCAGACCACACCACAACCCTAGTGAAGACAGTCAGTATATGGACTTCAGACAGCCTGTGAGGGTGTAAAGAGGACTGTCACAACAGTCACAACTGCCACACAATAATTATCACTGAATTGTCACAGATTGTAATGTTTGTTTATGTGTCAATTAATCCCATAAGGGATGGGTTTCCAACTGGCGATTTGACAGGAAAATAAAATGTCATTCATTCATTCAGTTGAAAATGTAACATGCCATGCCAGAAGTTTACATTACTGTTGTGTGTATTATTATTAGGTACTGTACCTGCACTGTGCGGATAAAATTGAGTGTCACCCTCTCCTCTAGGTCACTGTGAGGGGTGTACAGGGTCAGAATCTTCACAATCTGGAACAGAGACAGTTAGCTTAGCCCTGCAAGGATGTGTGGTTGTACATAGACATATACTGTATAAAAAGAACATGGTTCTCTAGTGAAGGGAATAATGTTCACAGAATCATATTGGGTTTATTCTATTTAAATAATATCTACAACACTTTGAACATTTCACCCTGCCAATACCAGCTTAAAAACCACCCGTTGCAATAGTGTTGTAATAGTGATAAGGGCGCCACCTGCTGGGTAGACAGGGCAGTGCAGGTGTGAACGAGGGCCTGTGCATCAGCGTCTGTCTTCTTGCCCACTTGCAGGAGCTGAGCGGCCTGGATGAGAGGCTCCAACAGGGCCACAGCTCCCCCTGCCTGCAGCCCACGGCTTCGCAGCCACTCCTCCAGCAGACTCACATTATACCTGGCAGAACCCAGCAGAACAAAAAGAATGGAGTCAGGTCCAACAGTGACCTGGTACTCTACAGTTGTGGCCAAAAGTTTTGAGACTGACACAAATATTAATTTTCACAAAGTCTGCTGCCTCAGTTTGTATGATGGCAATTTGCATATACTCCAGAATGTTTTGAAGAGTGATCAGATGAATTGCAATTAATTGCAAAGTCCCTCTTTGCCATGCAAATTAACTGAATCCCAAAAACATCATTTCCACTGCATTTCAGCCCTGCCACAAAAGTACCAGCTGACATCATGTCAGTGATTCTCTCGTTAACACAGGTGTGAGTGTTGATGAGGACAAGGCTGGAGATCACTCTGTCATGCTGATTGAATTTGAATAACAGACTGGAAGCTTCAAAAGGAGGGTGGTGCTTGGAATCATTGTTCTTCCTCTGTCAACCATGGTTACCTGCACGGAAACACGTGCCGTCATCATTGCTTTGCACAAAAAGGGCTTCACAGGCAAGGATATTGCTGCCAGCAAGATTGCACCTAAATCAATAATTTATCGGATCATCAAGAACTTCAAGGAGAGCGGTTCAATTGTTGTGAAGAAGGCTTCAGGGTGCCCAAGAAAGTCCAGCAAGCGCCAGGACCGTCTCCTAAAGTTGATTCAGCTGGGGGATCGGGGCACCACCAGTACAGAGCTTGCTCAGGAATGGCAACAGGCAGGTGTGAGTGCATCTGCACGCACAGTGAGGCGAAGACTTTTGGAGGATGGCCTGGTGTCAAGAAGGGCAGCAAAGAAGCCACTTCTCTCCAGGAAAAACATCAGGGACAGACTGATATTCTGCAAAAGGTACAGAGATTGGACTGCTGAGGACTGGGGTAAAGTCATTTTCTCTGATGAATCCCCTTTCCGATTGTTTGGGGCATCCGGAAAAAAGCTTGTCCGGAGAAGACAAGGTGAGCGCTACCATCAGTCCTGTGTCATGCCAACAGTAAAGCATCCTGAGACCATTCATGTGTAGGGTTGCTTCTCAGCCAAGGGAGTGGGCTCACTCACAATTTTGCCTAAGAACACAGCCATGAATAAAGAATGGTACCAAAACATCCTCCGAGAGCAACTTCTCCCAACCATCCAGGAACAGTTTGGTGACGAACAATGCCTTTTCCAGCATGATGGAGCACCTTGCCATAAGGCAAAAGTGATAACTAAGTGGCTCGGGGAACAAAACATCGATATTTTGGGTCCATGGCCAGGAAACTCCCCAGACCTTAATCCCATTGAGAACTTGTGGTCAATCCTCAAGAGGCAGGTGGAGAAACAAAAACCGACAAATTCTGACAAACTCCAAGCATTGATTATGCAAGAATGGGCTGCCATCAGTCAGGATGTGGCCCAGAAGTTAATTGACAGCATGCCAGGGCGGATTGCAGAGGTCTTGAAAAAGAAGGGTCAACACTGCAAATATTGACTCTTTGCATCAACTTCATGTAATTGTCAATAAAAGCCTTTGACACTTATGAAATGCTTGTAATTATACTTCAGTATTCCATAGTAACATCTGACAAAAATATCTAGACACTGAAGCAGCAAACTTTGTGGAAATTAATATTTGGGTCATTCTCAAAACTTTTGGCCACGACTGTACATGCAAACTGTCCCCTTTATAAACCAACTTTAGTGGCTCTATTCAATGCTGAAGCATTACAGATTGCGCGATAGAAATTTAAAGGTAATTTCCGTTTGGTATGACATATGCAGCGTTTACTGTGATGCAGTCTAAGCCAACGTGGGAACATTGCCTTTAAATTTCAATTGGGCTTTAGCGCCAAACTTCCACAATACAGATTGAATAGAGCCCTAGCTTTATATTAGACATTTGGTTGCATATCTTTTACTGAAACGTGTTCCTGCGCAGGCCCTGTGTGTGTATAAGTGTGTGTGTGTATGTGTTTCTGTCCTCTGACCGTATCTGCAAGCCGCGGCTCCAGCTACACATGTCCTTGCGTAGCAGCAGGCTGTTGAGGGCAGAGGCAGAGAGGAGGTGGGTGAGCTGACGGAAGGCCTGCTCCATCAGGGTGGGTGGCAGGGCCTGGCGGGACAGGGCCGTGTGGAGGGCACCCAGCTCCCTCAGCACTGCAGCCATACTAGGGGTCTCCCCTGCATTCCTCTCTACGGCCCTGGGGTCAGACCCCGCACGCTTCCTAAAGTTCCCCAGCTTCACCCCTGACCCAGACAGTCCTGGGATCATCTCACTCTCCAGCGTGGCAGCAACTGTGGAGGAATTGAGTGGGTCAGGAGAACAGGCGCTAAACTATGATAAAACGTTTAGTCGACTGGGTGGGTTGGCTTTGATATTGTTCTGGAGTTGGTCAGTCCTACCAATGATGGGCTGCAGACGGGATTCTGAGATGGACAGGAGCTGCTGATAGGCCTGGATACAGAGGTCACTCAGAGCACGGTTTAACTCACTCAGGTCAGAGGTTAACGGAACCAAATCCTCATCCTAGAGACCAAGCACAAATACTGTCTGTCAGTCACATGTTGAAGTATGTATGTAATGGGTTTTATTGCCATGAACTCAATAACTAGGGGTGTATTTCCCCGGTCAGCTTACATGGCTATGAATAACTCCTGACATTATTTAGTGATAATAACTCCTGATATTATTTAGTGATAATAACTCCTGATATTATTTAGTGATAATAACTCCTGATATTATTTAGTGATAATAACTCCTGATATTATTTAGTGATAATAACTCCTGATATTATTTAGTGATAATAACTCCTGATATTATTTAGTGATAATAACTCCTGATAATAACTCCTGATATTATTTAGTGATAATAACTCCTGATATTATTTAGTGATAATAACTCCTGACATTATTTAGTGATAATAACTCCTGATATTATTTAGTGATAATAACTCCTGACATTATTTAGTGATAATAACTCCTGACATTATTTAGTGATAATAACTCCTGACATTATTTAGTGATAATAACTCCTGACATTATTTAGTGATAATAACTCCTTGATATTATTTAGTGATAATAACTCCTGATATTATTTAGTGATAATAACTCCTGATATTATTTAGTGATAATAACTCCTGATATTATTTAGTGATAATAACTCCTGATATTATTTAGTGATAATAACTCCTGATATTATTTAGTGATAATAACTCATGACATTATTTAGTGATAATAACTCCTGATATTATTTAGTGATAATAACTCCTGACATTATTTAGTGATAATAACTCCTGACATTATTTAGTGATAATAACTCTGACATTATTAGTGATAATAACTCCTGACATTATTTAGTGATAATAACTCCTGACATTATTTAGTGATAATAACTCCTGACATTATTTAGTGATAATAACTCCTGATATTATTGATAATAACTCCTGACATTATTTAGTTGATAATAACTCCTGACATTATTAGTGATAATAACTCCCTGATATTATTTAGTGATAATAACTCCTGACTATTATTAGTGATAATAACTCCTGATATTATTTAGTGATAATAACTCCTGATATTATTTAGTGATAATAACTCCTGATATTATTTAGTGATAATAACTCCTGATATTATTTAGTGATAATACTCCTGATATTATTTAGTGATAATACTCCTGATATTATTTAGTGATAATAACTCCTGACTATATTTAGTGATAATAACCTCCTGATATTATTTAGTGATAATAACTCCTGATATTATTTAGTGATAATAACTCCTGACATTATTAGTGATAATAACTCCTGACTATTATTTAGTGATAATAACTCCTGATATTATTTAGTGATAATAACTCCTGATCAGTATTTAGTGATAATAACTCCTGACATTATTTAGTGATAATAACTCCTGATATTATTTAGTGATAATAACTCCTGATATTATTTAGTGATAATAACTCCTGATAATAACTCCTGATATTATTTAGTGATAATAACTCCTGATATTATTTAGTGATAATAACTCCTGACATTATTTAGTGATAATAACTCCTGATATTATTTAGTGATAATAACTCCTGACATTATTTAGTGATAATAACTCCTGACATTATTTAGTGATAATAACTCCTGACATTATTTAGTGATAATAACTCCTGACATTATTTAGTGATAATAACTCCTGATAGTATTTAGTGATAATAACTCCTGACATTATTTAGTGATAATAACTCCTGATATTATTTAGTGATAATAACTCCTGATATTATTTAGTGATAATAACTCCTGACATTATTCAGTGATAATAACTCCTGATATTATTTAGTGATAATAACTCCTGACATTATTTAGTGATAATAACTCCTGACATTATTTAGTGATAATAACTCCTGACATTATTTAGTGAATAAAACTCCTGACATTATTTAGTGATAATAACTCCTGACATTATTTAGTGATAATAACTCCTGATATTATTTAGTGATAATAACTCCTGACATTATTTAGTGATAATAACTCCTGACATTATTTAGTGATAATAACTCCTGATATTATTTAGTGATAATAACTCCTGATATTATTTAGTGATAATAACTCCTGATATTATTTAGTGATAATAACTCCTGATATTATTTAGTGATAATAACTCCTGATATTATTTAGTGATAATAACTCCTGATATTATTTAGTGATAATAACTCCTGATATTATTTAGTGATAATAACTCCTGACATTATTTAGTGATAATAACTCCTGATATTATTTAGTGATAATAACTCCTGATATTATTTAGTGATAATAACTCCTGATATTATTTAGTGATAATAACTCCTGATATTATTTAGTGATAATAACTCCTGACATTATTTAGTGATAATAACTCCTGACATTATTTAGTGATAATAACTCCTGATATTATTAGTGATAATAACTCCTGATATTATTTAGTGATAATCATCGGATGGGGCCACAGTGTCTTCTGATCCCTCCTGTCTCAGCCTCCAGTATTTATGCTGCAGTAGTTTATGTGTCGGGGGGCTAGGGTCAGTCTGTTACATCTGGAGTATTCTCTTGTCTTATCCGGTGTCCTGTGTGAATGTAAATATGCTCTCTCTAATTCTCTCTTTCTTTCTTTCTTTCTTTCTTTCTTTCTCTCGGAGGACCTGAGCCCTAGGACTACCTGGCATGATGACTCCTTGCTGTCCCCAGTCCACCTGGCCATGCTGCTGCTCCAGTTTCAACTGTTCTGCCTGCGGCTACGGAACCCTGACCTGTTCACCGGACGTGCTTGTTGCACCCTCGACAATTACTATGATCATTATTATTTGACCATGCTGGTCATTTACGAACATTTTAACATCTTGACCATGTTCTGTTATAATATCCACCCGGCACAGCCAGAAGAGGACTGGCCACCCCTCATAGCCTGGTTCCTCTCTAGGTTTCTTCCTAGGTTTTTGGCCTTTCTCAGGAGTTTTTCCTAGGGAGTTTTTCCCAGCCACCGTGCTTCTTTCACATGCATTGCTTGCTGTTTGGGGTTTTAGGCTGGGTTTCTGTACAGCACTTTGAGATTTCAGCTGATGTACGAAGGGCTATATAAATAAATTTGATTTGATAATAACTCCTGACATTATTTAGTGATAATAACTCCTGATATTATTTAGTGATAATAACTCCTGACATTATTTAGTGATAATAACTCCTGATATTATTTAGTGATAATAACTCCTGATATTATTTAGTGATAATAACTCCTGACATTATTTAGTGACAATAACTCCTGATATTATTTAGTGACAATAACTCCTGATATTATTTAGTGACAATAACTCCTGATATTATTTAGTGATAATAACTCCTGATATTATTTAGTGATAATAACTCCTGACATTATTTAGTGATAATAACTCCTGACATTATTTAGTGATAATAACTCCTGATATTAACTCCTGATATTATTTAGTGATAATAACTCCTGATATTATTTAGTGATAATAACTCCTGATATTATTTAGTGATAATAACTCCTGATATTATTTAGTGATAATAACTCCTGACATTATTTAGTGATAATAACTCCTGACATTATTTAGTGATAATAACTCCTGATATTATTTAGTGATAATAACTCCTGATATTATTTAGTGATAATAACTCCTGACATTATTTAGTGATAATAACTCCTGATATTATTTAGTGATAATAACTCCTGATATTATTTAGTGATAATAACTCCTGATATTATTTAGTGATAATAACTCCTGATATTATTTAGTGATAATAACTCCTGATATTATTTAGTGATAATAACTCCTGACATTATTTAGTGATAATAACTCCTGACATTATTTAGTGATAATAACTCCTGACATTATTTAGTGATAATAACTCCTGACATTATTTAGTGATAATAACTCCTGACATTATTTAGTGATAATAACTCCTGATATTATTTAGTGATAATAACTCCTGACATTATTTAGTGATAATAACTCCTGACATTATGTAGTGATAATAACTCCTGATATTATGTAGTGATAATAACTCCTGACATTATTTAGTGATAATAACTCCTGACATTATTTAGTGATAATAACTCCTGATATTATTTAGTGATAATAACTCCTGATATTATTTAGTGATAATAACTCCTGACATTATTTAGTGATAATAACTCCTGACATTATTTAGTGATAATAACTCCTGATATTATTTAGTGATAATAACTCCTGACATTATTTAGTGATAATAACTCCTGACATTATTTAGTGATAATAACTCCTGATATTATTTAGTGATAATAACTCCTGATATTATTTAGTATTAATAACTCCTGATATTATTTAGTGATAATAACTCCTGATATTATTTAGTGATAATAACTCCTGACATTATTTAGTGATAATAACTCCTGACATTATTTAGTGATATAACTCCTGATATTATTTAGTGATAATAACTCCTGACATTATTTAGTGATAATAACTCCTGACATTATTTAGTGATAATAACTCCTGACATTATTTAGTGATAATAACTCCTGATATTATTTAGTGATAATAACTCCTGACATTATTTAGTGATAATAACTCCTGATATTATTTAGTGATAATAACTCCTGACATTATTTAGTGATAATAACTCCTGATATTATTTAGTGATAATAACTCCTGATATTATTTAGTGATAATAACTCCTGATATTATTTAGTGATAATAACTCCTGATATTATTTAGTGATAATAACTCCTGATATTATTTAGTGATAATAACTCCTGATATTATTTAGTGATAATAACTCCTGATATTATTTAGTGATAATAACTCCTGACATTATTTAGTGATAATAACTCCTGACATTATTTAGTGATAATAACTCCTGACATTATTTAGTGATAATAACTCCTGATATTATTTAGTGATAATATCTCCTGACATTATTTAGTGATAATAACTCCTGACATTATTTAGTGATAATAACTCCTGATATTATTTAGTGATAATAACTCCTGATATTATTTAGTGATAATAACTCCTGATATTATTTAGTGATAATAACTCCTGATATTATTTAGTGATAATAACTCCTGATATTATTTAGTGATAATAACTCCTGATATTATTTAGTGATAATAACTCCTGATATTATTTAGTGATAATAACTCCTGACATTATTTAGTGATAATAACTCCTGACATTATTTAGTGATAATAACTCCTGACATTATTTAGTGATAACAACTCCTGATATTATTTAGTGATAATAACTCCTGACATTATTTAGTGATAATAACTCCTGACATTATTTAGTGATAATAACTCCTGACATTATTTAGTGATAATAACTCCTGACATTATTTAGTGATAATAACTCCTGATATTATTTAGTGATAATAACTCCTGACATTATTTAGTGATAATAACTCCTGACATATTTAGTGATAATAACTCTGATATTATTTAGTGATAATAACTCCTGATATTATTTAGTGATAATAACTCCTGATATTATTTAGTGATAATAACTCCTGATATTATTTAGTGATAATAACTCCTGATATTATTTAGTGATAATAACTCCTGATATTATTTAGTGATAATAACTCCTGACATTATTTAGTGATAATAACTCCTGATATTATTTAGTGATAATAACTCCTGATATTATTTAGTGATAATAACTCCTGATATTATTTAGTGATAATAACTCCTGATATTATTTAGTGATAATAACTCCTGATATTATTTAGTGATAATAACTCCTGACATTATTTAGTGATAATAACTCCTGATATTATTTAGTGATAATAACTCCTGATATTATTTAGTGATAATAACTCCTGATATTATTTAGTGATAATAACTCCTGATATTATTTAGTGATAATAACTCCTGACATTATTTAGTGATAATAACTCCTGACATTATTTAGTGATAATAACTCCTGATATTATTTAGTGATAATAACTCCTGATATTATTTAGTGATAATCATCGGATGGGGCCACAGTGTCTTCTGATCCCTCCTGTCTCAGCCTCCAGTATTTATGCTGCAGTAGTTTATGTGTCGGGGGGCTAGGGTCAGTCTGTTACATCTGGAGTATTCTCTTGTCTTATCCGGTGTCCTGTGTGAATGTAAATATGCTCTCTCTAATTCTCTCTTTCTTTCTTTCTTTCTTTCTTTCTTTCTCTCGGAGGACCTGAGCCCTAGGACTACCTGGCATGATGACTCCTTGCTGTCCCCAGTCCACCTGGCCATGCTGCTGCTCCAGTTTCAACTGTTCTGCCTGCGGCTACGGAACCCTGACCTGTTCACCGGACGTGCTTGTTGCACCCTCGACAATTACTATGATCATTATTATTTGACCATGCTGGTCATTTACGAACATTTTAACATCTTGACCATGTTCTGTTATAATATCCACCCGGCACAGCCAGAAGAGGACTGGCCACCCCTCATAGCCTGGTTCCTCTCTAGGTTTCTTCCTAGGTTTTTGGCCTTTCTCAGGAGTTTTTCCTAGGGAGTTTTTCCCAGCCACCGTGCTTCTTTCACATGCATTGCTTGCTGTTTGGGGTTTTAGGCTGGGTTTCTGTACAGCACTTTGAGATTTCAGCTGATGTACGAAGGGCTATATAAATAAATTTGATTTGATAATAACTCCTGACATTATTTAGTGATAATAACTCCTGATATTATTTAGTGATAATAACTCCTGACATTATTTAGTGATAATAACTCCTGACATTATTTAGTGATAATAACTCCTGACATTATTTAGTGATAATAACTCCTGATATTATTTAGTGATAATAACTCCTGATATTATTTAGTGATAATAACTCCTGATATTATTTAGTGATAATAACTCCTGATATTATTTAGTGATAATAACTCCTGATATTATTTAGTGATAATAACTCCTGACATTATTTAGTGATAATAACTCCTGACATTATTTAGTGATAATAACTCCTGATATTATTTAGTTGATAATAACTCCTGACATTATTTAGTGATAATAACTCCTGATATTATTTAGTGATAATAACTCCTGATTATTTAGTGATAATAACTCCTGATATTATTTAGTGATAATAACTCCTGATATTATTTAGTGATAATAACTCCTGATATTATTTAGTGATAATAACTCCTGACATTATTTAGTGATAATAACTCCTGATATTATTTAGTGATAATAACTCCTGACATTATTTAGTGATAATAACTCCTGACATTATTTAGTGATAATAACTCCTGACATTATTTAGTGATAATAACTCCTGATATTATTTAGTGATAATAACTCCTGACATTATTTAGTGATAATAACTCCTGACATTATGTAGTGATAATAACTCCTGATATTATGTAGTGATAATAACTCCTGACATTATTAGTGATAATAACTCCTGACATTATTTAGTGATAATAACTCCTGATATTATTTAGTGATAATAACTCCTGATATTATTTAGTGATAATAACTCCTGATATTATTTAGTGATAATAACTCCTGACATTATTTAGTGATAATAACTCCTGACATTATTTAGTGATAATAACTCCTGACATTATTTAGTGATAATAACTCCTGATATTATTTAGTGATAATAACTCCTGACATTATTTAGTGATAATAACTCCTGACATTATTTAGTGATAATAACTCCTGATATTATTTAGTGATAATAACTCCTGATATTATTTAGTATTAATAACTCCTGATATTATTTAGTGATAATAACTCCTGATATTATTTAGTGATAATAACTCCTGACATTATTTAGTGATAATAACTCCTGACATTATTTAGTGATAATAACTCCTGATATTATTTAGTGATAATAACTCCTGACATTATTTAGTGATAATAACTCCTGACATTATTTAGTGATAATAACTCCTGACATTATTTAGTGATAATAACTCCTGATATTTGATATACTCTATTATTAGTGATAATAACTCCTGATATTATTTAGTGATAATAACTCCTGACATTATTTAGTGATAATAACTCCTGATATTATTTAGTGATAATAACTCCTGATATTATTTAGTGATAATAACTCCTGATATTATTTAGTGATAATAACTCCTGATATTATTTAGTGATATAACTCCTGATATTATTTAGTGATAATAACTCCTGACTATTATTTAGTGATAATAACTCCTGACATTATTTAGTGATAATAACTCCTGACATTATTTAGTGATAATAACTCCTGATATTATTTAGTGATAATATCTCCTGATATTATTTAGTGATAATAATCTCCTGACATTATTTAGTGATAATAACTCCTGACTATTATTTAGTGATAATAACTCCTGATATTATTTAGTGATAATAACTCCTGATATTATTTAGTGATAATAACTCCTGATATTATTTAGTGATAATAACTCCTGATATTATTTAGTGATAATAACTCCTGATATTATTTGTAATAACTCCTGATATTATTTAGTGATAATAACTCCTGACATTATTTAGTGATAATAACTCCTGACATTATTTAGTGATAATAACTCCTGACATTATTTAGTGATAACAACTCCTGATATTATTTAGTGATAATAACTCCTGACATTATTTAGTGATAATAACTCCTGACATTATTTAGTGATAATAACTCCTGACATTATTTAGTGATAATAACTCCTGACATTATTTAGTGATAATAACTCCTGATATTATTTAGTGATAATAACTCCTGACATTATTTCGTGATAATAACTCCTGACATTATTTCGTGATAATAACTCCTGACATTATTTCGTGATAATAACTCCTGACATTATTTCGTGATAATAACTCCTGATATTATTTAGTGATAATAACTCCTGATATTATTTAGTGATAATAACTCCTGACATTATTTAGTGATAATAACTCCTGACATTATTTAGTGATAATAACTCCTGATATTATTTAGTGATAATAACTCCTGACATTATTTAGTGATAATAACTCCTGACATTATTTAGTGATAATAACTCCTGACATTATTTAGTGATAATAACTCCTGATATTATTTAGTGATAATAACTCCAGACATTATTTAGTGATAATAACTCCTGACATTATTTAGTGATAATAACTCCTGACATTATTTAGTGATAATAACTCCTGATATTATTTAGTGATAATAACTCCTGATATTATTTAGTGATAATAACTCCTGGACATTATTTAGTGATAATAACTCCTGATATTATTTAGTGATAATAACTCCTGAATCTTAGTGATAACTAATTATTAGTGATAATAACTCCTGACATTATTTAGTGATAATAACTCCTGACATTATTTAGTGATAATAACTCCTGATATTATTTAGTGATAATAACTCCTGATATTATTTAGTGATAATAACTCCTGACATTATTTAGTGATAATAACTCCTGACATTATTTAGTGATAATAACTCCTGACATTATTTAGTGATAATAACTCCTGACATTATTTAGTGATAATAACTCCTGACATTATTTAGTGATAATAACTCCTGATATTATTTAGTGATAATAACTCCTGACATTATTTAGTGATAATAACTCCTGATATTATTTAGTGATAATAACTCCTGATATTATTTAGTGATAATAACTCCTGATATTATTTAGTGATAATAACTCCTGACATTATTTAGTGATAAATAAACTCCTGACATTATTTAGTGATAATAACTCCTGACATTATTTAGTGATAATAACTCCTGACATTATTTAGTGATAATAACTCCTGATATTATTTAGTGATAATAACTCCTGATATTATTTAGTGATAATAACTCCTGATATTATTTAGTGATAATAACTCCTGATATTATTTAGTGATAATAACTCCTGATATTATTTAGTGATAATAACTCCTGATATTATTTAGTGATAATAACTCCTGATATTATTTAGTGATAATAACTCCTGATATTATTTAGTGATAATAACTCCTGACATTATTTAGTGATAATAACTCCTGACATTATTTAGTGATAATAACTCCTGATATTATTTAGTGATAATAACTCCTGATATTATTTAGTGATAATAACTCCTGATATTATTTAGTGATAATAACTCCTGATATTATTTAGTGATAATAACTCCTGATATTATTTAGTGATAATAACTCCTGATATTATTTAGTGATAATAACTCCTGACATTATTTAGTGATAATAACTCCTGACATTATTTAGTGATAATAACTCCTGACATTATTTAGTGATAATAACTCCTGACATTATTTAGTGATAATAACTCCTGATATTATTTAGTGATAATAACTCCTGAATTATTTAGTGATACTAACTCCTGATATTATTTAGTGATAATAACTCCTGACATTATTTAGTGATAATAACTCCTGACATTATTTAGTGATAATAACTCCTGACATTATTTAGTGATAATAACTCCTGACATTATTTAGTGATAATAACTCCTGATATTATTTAGTGATAATAACTCCTGATATTATTTAGTGATAATAACTCCTGATATTATTTAGTGATAATAACTCCTGATATTATTTAGTGATAATAACTCCTGATATATTAGTGATAATAACTCCTGACATTATTTAGTGATAATAACTCCTGATATTATTTAGTGATAATAACTCCTGACATTATTTAGTGATAATAACTCCTGATATTATTTAGTGATAATAACTCCTGACATTATTTAGTGATAATAACTCCTGACATTATTTAGTGATAATAACTCCTGATATTATTTAGTGATAATAACTCCTGACATTATTTAGTGATAATAACTCCTGACATTATTTAGTGATAATAACTCCTGACATTATTTAGTGATAATAACTCCTGATATTATTTAGTGATAATAACTCCTGATATTATTTAGTGATAATAACTCCTGACATTATTTAGGGATAATAACTCCTGATATTATTTAGGGATAATAACTCCTGACATTATTTAGTGATAATAACTCCTGACATTATTTAGTGATAATAACTCCTGATATTATTTAGTGATAATAACTCCTGATATTATTTAGTGATAATAACTCCTGATATTATTTAGTGATAATAACTCCTGATATTATTTAGTGATAATAACTCCTGATATTATTTAGTGATAATAACTCCTGATATTATTTAGTGATAATAACTCCTGATATTATTTAGTGATAATAACTCCTGACATTATTTAGTGATAATAACTCCTGACATTATTTAGTGATAATAACTCCTGATATTATTTAGTGATAATAACTCCTAATATTATTTAGTGATAATAACTCCTGACATGATTTAGTGATAATAACTCCTGATATTATTTAGTGATAATAACTCCTGATATTATTTAGTGATAATAACTCCTGATATTATTTAGTGATAATAACTCCTGATATTATTTAGTGATAATAACTCCTGATATTATTTAGTGATAATAACATATGACATTGGTGACATTTTGATGAGAGATGTCGATGCCTTGCCTGTTTGGAGTGCTGGGTCAGTAGGTCGGTGAGAAGGCAGGCATTTTTCAGCCACAGTGCTGTCATGTCCACATCATTACAGTGTTTCTGGTAGGAGGGGAAAACAAAGGCACAACAAATGAATAAGAACAAACCTGGAAGAGAACCATGATTGAAATGCAGAGAAGTAAGTGTGTGTGTGTGTGTGTGTGTGTGTGTGTGTGTGTGTGTGTGTGTGTTTGTGCATGCGCACCTTCAGAGCCCCCTTCATGGCAGTGACAGCAGCAGTGCAGAGAGAGCGGGCACGGGTTTCGTCTCCGCTGCAGTCTGCCTGGCGTACACACAGGAACAGCACACTGGCAGCCAGGCCAGGGGGCAGGGAGAGGGCACTGTCCACCCTCATGTCTGGAACATACAGGTTAGAGGGCACATTCACTAATTGTACAGATGGAGTTAGGGTTAGGGGTCCTACCTGTGATGAGGGTCTTCATAAGCTTGGCCTCGTCCCTCTTCCTACACTCCAGCAGCCCTGTGACAGTCCCAGCCTTGGCATGGGGGGCAGAGGAATCCTCTGTGGACTGGGCCAGCACTGGGTCTAGTGGGACGAGCAAACAAGTATGATAGATATCGATGTGTCCCTCCACACATTTATTTTGTAGACATTTCAGTCAAGACATTTTTCAAGTATGTAGTTGTGTGTTGTTCAGACCTATCTGTGCCAGTAGTCTTCTGAGTGTGACTGTGTGTCTCAGCTCCTTCAGTTCTCTCCTCAGTCTGCAGACCTCCTGCTCCCTGGCTTCCACCAGTTCCACCAGGTACTGAACAGCGAGCACACATGCAGGGCCATTATGACACGTTTAGAGCGGTGATGCTCAAAGTAACAGAATCTGCACTGTAGTCCACCTGACGCTGCCAGACCGCTCATACGAGACCCTACCTGCTGGTCTGCAGAGGGATCAGAGCACGTCCGTTTAGCCTGCAGCCGGAGAGCCTCCAGCCCTGCCTCCTCCTGAGAGCGCTGGCTGCGCAGTTGGTTCTCCAGGAACCTGACAGTTACACACAGACGGGGCAGAATATATCTGTATTCTTTTAATGATAAAATATAATGATATTGCTGTGAACGTATTGATCAAGGAATAGGGACTGACTTGTTGGCCACTCGTACAGCATCATAGGCGTGCCACAGGTCTTCTCCGGTCATCTTCCCAGCTGAGTCTTTAGCCACACCCATATTCTCCATCAAAGTGTCCTGGGTAAAGAACAGAGCACAGTCTCAGCCACAGGAGCCATATTGATTGATTGACAAGTAGATCTGAACCACACATTTCCTACTGATTCCCCGTTAGGGAGCCATCCAGAGGGAGGGCATCTCACCATGGGTGTGTCAGAGCTAAGCCAGGCCCTCCTCTCTGCGGTGGGGGACGTCACGCTAACCGTCCTCATCTCCTCCGGCGAGGGGAAGGCAGGGAGGCCGAAGAAGGAAGGTGTGGCTGGGAAGGTAGGGGGCCCGGAAAAGGGCGGCGACATCGGGGACGGAGATGGGGGCTCCATGATCAGGCTTTGGTTTGAATCTGTCCGTCTGTAGCCCTTAGAGTGCTGCAGCGGTAACACAGAGAAATATCATGTTTTTCAGCGAGGTTGAATATTATAACCTGGGGTTACCTCTCAACAATGCTACATTGATACGTCACATAGGCAAAACAGAAAGGCCGGCACCCAGGCTAGTGGAATATGGAGTTGAATATAATGTGTGAGTACCTCCGTGAGCATGCTCATTTCCCGTAGGTTTTCGTATCTCTGCTCCAGCCTGGTGAACTCTCTGAGCAGACCCTGGTACTTCCTCCTCTCCTCATCCAGCTCTGCTGTCAGAGCTTTACCTTCCTGGGTCACAGCCTGCACTACACACTCTGGATGTACAGACATAACACATAGGATTACAAAGAAAATTGAGAGAGATGCACTGAAAACAGATACCTGTTATGAATAGACCTACCCTTCTGAGCTGTCTCCTGCTCCAGTAATCGAGTGGTCAGATCCTCCTTCTCTTTCCCCAAACAGTCCCTCTCAACCCGCAGGGCCTGCACCTCCTGTAAACGGAGAAAGAGGAGTGACCTTAAATACCACTATTCTGCAGAAAAGCACAAGAGCTGTTTCAGATCCATTAGGACCAACAAGACCTACCTGTGTGAGTCGTAGGATCTCCTGGGCTGCTTTCTCCTCTGCCCTCCTCCTCTCCTCCGTCTCCTCCTCTGTGATGGCGGTGCTGGGCTGAGACTGCTGGGCCTGGAGCTGGGTCTCTAACTGGTTCTCCAGTTTAACTAGCGCCCCCCGCAGGGAGTCCAGCTCAGTGTTGTGGGCTTTACGCTCAACCTGGAGGGTCTCTCTCAGAGCACTGCTCTCCCTGGCCTGGACACACACACATAAACACACACATAAACACACACATACACACACACATACATAAACACACACATACACATAAACACACACACACACACATACATACACACACACACATACACACATAAACACACACACACATACATAAACACACACATACATAAACACACACATACACACAAACACACACACACATACACACATACATAAACACACACACACACACATAAATGTTCACTTCTGTATTATTAAATTTGCACATTTATTTTTTCCACTCTGGATGTACCAAAACCTCTAAACAGCTCATCAAAATTCACCAGCCCCCTAGAAACACCTGGTCTCCTCTACCCATCCAAAACCACCCATCTTCTTCTAAGCCGCCTCACCATCCCCTTCTCAGGCTTCTCCACCCTTCTACACCTCCATCCATCCCTTTCTCACCACCTTCCATGACCCCAGCATCTCACCTTCTGGTCGGCCCTGAGCTGCAGCTGCATCAGTTTAACCTCCATGCCCTTGTTGAGTTCTCGGAACTTCTCCACCGAGCGAGCCTCTGCCTTCAGCTTCACCAGCTCCCTCCTGGCTGCCCGCCGCCTCACACAACACTGCATCAACACTATGGCTGCCCTCACCCTCCTGTAAGCCCGTCGGGCCAGCCAGCCACGCACTGCAGACTGGAGCAACACCGCAGCCCGCTCCGCCACCACCTTGGGAGGGAGAGGATAGAAGAGATGCATAATATTATTGCACACAGTTATGATTACAGTTATGATTACAGTTGTGATTACAGTTATGATTAAGGACACTGAGTGTACAAAACATTAGGAACACCTGCTCTTTCCATGACATAGACTGACCAGGTGAATCCAGGTGAAAGCTATGATTCCTTATTGATGTCCACTTCAATCAGTGTAGATGAAGGGGAGGAGACAGGTTAAAGAAGGATTTGTTTGCCTTGAGACAAGGATTGTGTGTGTGCCATTCAGAGGGTATGGTAGTCGGTGTCAAGAACTACAATGCTGATGGGTTTTTCATGCTCAACAGTTTCCCGTGTGTATCAAGAATGGTCCGCCACCTAAAGGACATCCAGCCAACTTGTCACAACTGTGGGAAGCATTGGAGTCAACATGGGCCAGCATCCCTGTGGAACGCTTTCGACACCTTGTAGAGACCATGCCACGATGTATTGAGGCTGCTTTGAGGGCAAAAGGGGACGCAACTCAATATTAGGAAGGTGTTCCTGTACACTCAGTGTATCAGGATAGTCTAGAATCTGGATCTGATATTACTGAGGAATAGTTCCTGTGGCTGGAGCCCTGCCTTGACTTATCTCTGGAGGTTTAAGTTATTACATGTATGAAATGCATTTTATATTTAAGCTGTAAATTAATAACATTAGATTCATTGATAAAAAGATTCTGGGGCCTTTGTGCCAGTGTTTCCTCACCAGTCTGTATTGGCGTCGTGCCAGCGAGCCCCTGGTGAAAGCCTGGATGGTGACGGTGGCCTCGCGGATCATCAGAAACATCTGTCTTATCGCCACCATACGATATGTCTTCTGGATGACCAGTGCTGCCTTGGTGTAGCGCAGAACGTCTGCCAGCCTGGATCACACAGAACAGAACAGCCGTTTAAATAGTTGGACAAACGTAGGTAGTCTACTGCTGAGACACACTGTACTATATGACAGTATAAAGCGTAAAGCAGATCGACGTGCTATTGTGCCACATAGTCAGTCATTCTGCTCTCACCGCCTAGCCAGGGCTCCTCTTGTGTATCTCTGGATGGTGAGTGTTGCCCAGCGCGTCTTGATGTATCGCCTGCGGCCCAGCCAGCCTCTGACCCAGCTCTGGATGATCACCCCGGCCGCCCTCAGTCTCTCTGCCCTCAGCCTCTCCAGCAGAGCCACCTGCCCAGCACGGAAGAACACCTTGGTCTTCCCAAAGCAATACTGCTCCGGGTCTGGAATGAGCTCCGGCAGGGCCCTCTGGCACAACACCTGGACCTGTTCCTTGGTCTGAAGCCCACCCCCGCGCAGCAGCACCCGGTACCGGCTGAAGAACTCTGCATAGGTCCACCTGGGACCAAGATGGTGGAAGGAAGAGAGGGACACATTTTCACAGAGTGAGTACAAATACTCTTGAGATCTTTAATTGTGCGTTTTTCATAAATGTTGGTGGCTACAGGACAGATGCAGTGTTCTGCGTCGGTGAAATAACTATGCAACTATGTATCAGTTTTCTGTGTATGTGATAGGTTTATCTGTGAATATTCCAAAGGTGAAGCTGATGTTAAATGTGCTGTGTACCTGGATGGGTAGCCTGCAGCACTGATGCGTATGGTCTCTAGCACCCCACAGGCGCGCAGCTGCTGGACGGCCCTTTTAGGGTCGAACCTGAGAGGGGAAATCTGCTTAACACGCTGGACACACACACACCCCTACTGACAATATTGAAATTATACACACAACGCAACACATAATACACACTGCGCACCCAACAAACACAGATAACATACTGTTTATCATACTACACACACACCTCTCTCCACATAATACACACATTATACACACTGTTTAACACACTGCGCACACACCCACCTCCCCCACCACAAACACACACACACACACACATGGCTGGAGCTGGAGCACAGGGGTCTGACTCACACAAAAGGCTCTTTGAGGTCATTGGGCTTAATACAGCGGATGTAGTGGGGGGTGGTGCTGTTCAGAGTGTCCATCAGCAGCTGCAGAGACTGACGGAACTGTTTGAAGAAACATGGAGGAACACACAAACTCACACTCCTGTCCTACAGTCCATAGAAGATACAATAACATACAACAAGCCATAGATGAAGTAATACAGACATTATATGGCAGCAAGAAAACAAATACATTCTGTCAACTGTTAAAAGCTGGAAATGAATGGTGTTGCTTGGCCACAGCAGGGGGAGACATATAGTACCTGGAAGCCCACAGTGAGTTTGTGTTCCCGCTGAGCTCTCTTCCCAGGGCCAGAGCGCAGACTGCCATTGGGCAGAGAGGACTTCCCCCCTGAGAGGGACAGACTGCCCCCTACTGGCTTCTGCTGGAACAGCTCAGCCACCAGCTCAGACTGACGGAGGGACAGACAGACCGGGTTACAGTAGGTTAAAAAGACTTCATCTCTCCCTCTACTGTCCTCCATTTCACCCTAGGATCTTGATCTCAGCCTAGAATTCACCCCAGTCCGACAAAAGTGGACAGCTGAAATCTGGTTCCTCAGTGACCCTCCCTCAAATTCCTCTACTCTTCAGATGCACTCAAAACTGACAGGGAGTTAAGAAAGGTGAGCCAAGACTTCTGACAGGGGAAGCTGCAGATCATCAATGTGTGAATGCAGATAGAATAGAATGCATCATAGTTGTAATTTAAATCATTGAAAGGTGATACCTGACTGGCTCTTAGGATGTTGATGGGTTCCTCAAAGACCGTGTCCCGGTTCTTGTCTAAAAACCCATCACATTCATATTGGACCTGACAAACAAAAGAAGAAAGTTTAAGTCAAATACTTTGCAGCAACCAGCACATTATGTAAACAGGTCAAACTGAGGCATCTAATATACTCTGGTTAATATAACTAGCTCACCATGTCAGCAAAGTGCAGGATGATGAAGGCAGTGTTGGACATTCGAGGTTTGCGGAAGTGTGGACTGGGGTTGTTACTCTGATGCTGATCATACAGCTTCCTAGCCCAGCTCTCCTCTGAACCTTTGGGCATCTGATCAAGGAAACAGACACCATGGGAGGTAAGGTTTTTCTGGATCAATGATAAATCTTCTGTTTTTTTATATAAATACTTTGAAGTTTTAATAGGATAATTATTTTTCTGGCAGGACTTGCTTTTGTTTTATATATACATCTTTTTTGAACTTGTGGGGGATCAAATCCATCACAAGGCGCTCCTGGCTTGTCAGTGTGCGCAGTGATGATTTAGATGCACAGCATATCCTGAGTACATGTACTTATTGTATTTCAAACCGGTTTGGACACATGAACACAAACCAGACACAACACAATGTGGCGTTGATAGAAACCAGCGCTGTGACTGACTGACCCTGCACTCCTCATCCAGCAGGTCGAGCAGGCCCAGCTGTCCCTCGATGAGAGCGATGCACGGCTGGTTATCACTGAACTCTATCCTGCTCCACGGCAGCTCCTCACGGACATACTCCTCCTGCTCCAACTGGAACACGTGCTGCATGGGTGAGGGGAGGAGAGGGAGACCAAAGGTTACCGAGGGGACATGAGGATAACAGGTTCATAGGACACAGACCCACATTCATATCGATGTCCAACCCCACACACACTTGGTGACTCACCCTGTTGAATTGCTGCTGCAATTTCTCATTGGCATAATTTATACAGAACTGTTCAAAACTGTTCCTTTCAAACGTCTCAAACCTGCCAAAGAGAAATGGACAAAAAGGGAAATGAACCTGTTAGTAATACATTGTTACTACAGTCATTACCGTTATTACAGGTATAACAACAACTTCATCTAAAGTGTGACCCCCTGCCCTTTCTACTCACCCATAGATGTCCAGCACCCCAATAAATGACTTGGGCTGCTCGCTCTGGGCTCGGAGGGCTGAGTTGAGCCGGGTCACTGTCCAGGTGAACAGCTGACCGTACACATGCTTGGCCAGGGCATCCCGGGCCTCTAGGGACTGCTGACCAGGCATGGGCTTGACCAGCATCTCTCCCCCTACTGCCAGCCTGCGGTGGCACAGCCAATGGGCCATCTGGGTCCGCTCCACCCCCAGCAGCTTGGAGAACACCGACAGGGAACGCTCCTCCCCCTGGTTATGGAATATTTTAACGAATTATGTGAGAGAGTTTTAGGGAAATACTGGACAAAAATGTAAGAAAAAACAAAAAATCTTACATCAATGTAACTTCGATCACCACCTCTCCCACTGGCCTGGATGTTGACATTGCCCAGGTGCAGAACAGCTGCAAGGATCCTGAAGAGCTCCATCTGCTGGTCAGGAGGCACACCTGGAAGAGTACACACAACACCGGCATGTTCAAACTGCATACCACTACAGTCAGAGTAAACATGTTAGCATAGACGTGTTTAATATAGAAGCTGTATACCCAGAATGGTGAAAGCATTGCGAGTGCGCTCCAGATCTACTACATCATCAGTGCCTGGGATCTGAATGGAATCTTCCCCTCCTTGGTTCGTGTAGCGGAACGTTTCAGCACCACCTACAGAAACACACATCAGAACACATAATGAACACGTTCTGAAATACACTGCTAGAACCATTGACGTTCATTTGTTCCCTGCTGTTGACGTTGCAATAAGTTCCTGAATGTGGTCCAGTCTCACCCAGTTTGAGGACTCTCATCTCTGGCAGGTCTCTAGAAGCACACAGCTGGTAGAAGATGTGGTAGTTTCTCTCCTGTGACGCCTGGAAGACGACTCGAGACTTCTCCAGCAGGTACGTCCTCATGTTGCCCCCAATGATATCCCCCTTCCGTCCGAAGCCGATCTCAATGTACTTCCCAAACCGGCTACTGTTGTCATTGCGTGTAGTCTTAGCATTCCCAATGGACTAAAGAGTAAAGGAAAGAATTACAAATACGATACATTACACTGTTTTAGCTATTACCTTTACAACTGAATACTGATATAATACAGTACTCATTTTTTATATGCAAAATACATGCTTTTTCCAAAATCACACTCTTCAAAAAAGAAATGTGTGTGAACCCCATTGCAGGTTAAGGGAACTCATTCACCCACATGTCAGTACCTCCATGATGGGGTTGGAGGCCAGTACTCTCTCCTCCACACTGGTCTGCTGGGATGCTCCCCCCACCACAGCAAAGTAGCGCATGGTGAACTTAGCAGAGACTGTTTTCCCTGCTCCAGATTCCCCACTGATTATAATGGACTGGTTCTTCTCCTCCCTGCATACATAGACAACTACCCTCTTAATAATCTTGTCATTTACAGAGCTATTTGTCACACAGGGCAACTAAAGAGATCCGATCAAAGGCTCTCTCGTGTCACTGCTATTTTATCTGTATAGAGCTCTTTACAAAGAACAGCAACCCTGGCCCAACCCCCCAAGGAGCAGGCAAAACGACAGTGTTTTGAGGTAACAAAGGGCATATAAAATGGAGACCAAAGAGTAGGGTGACCCCTGGCCCTTGACCTTTAACCCCTGACCTGGTCATGGTGCGGTAGGCCTCTTCTGCCACAGAGAAGATGTGAGGCTCCATGTCAGCCATGTCCTGCCCACTGTAGGCATCAATCACTTCCTCTCCATAGATGGGCAGCTGGTCATACGGGTTGAGGGCCACCAACACAATCCCTGGAATGAGCAGTTGGTGTGAATGACCAATGGTTTAAAGTACTTAAGTAAAAATACATTAAAGTATTATTTAAGTCGTTTTTCGGAGTATCTGTACTTTACTATCTATATTTCTGACAACTTTTACATTTAGTCCACTACATTGTATAATGTACTTTTTACTGCAGACATTTCCCTGACAACCAAAAGTACTCATTACATTTTGAATGCTTAGCAGGACAGGAAAATTGACCAATTCACACACTTATCAAGAGAACATCCCTGGTCATCCCTACTGGCTTATTTTTTTTTTTTCCTGTGACTTTTTATGTATCAAAACTGCTTCGATTATTGTTTATGTCTACAACATATCACAGCAATCACATAAGATGCATGTGTTCTTAGGTTCATGTTTATTTAGCATCTTATGGAGAACCAATTTGTATGAAGCCAAAGAGAGGAGGCCATGTCCCTGTGAACTTTACACCTAGTAAAGATTGTGGCCATGAGGCCATAATCATAAAAGCAGGAGCACACAGGAGCTGCATATATCTGTCCACTGGCAAAACAGCATCTGAAGAAAGACCTCCACCCCCGATCTCTTTCTGTCTCTCTCTCCATCTCTCTCACTCTCTCCCTCAACCTATTCCTCTCTCTCCCCCTCTCTCTGTTCCTTACCACAGTAGGTGTAGATGCTGCTGTAGTCCAGGAATCGGACTTTCAGGTTGTGTAGAACAGCAGGCTCGTGTAGGAAGCTGAGAGCAGTGAGGTCATTCTCCCCCTCCAGAATATCAGGGTTCGCCAGAGGGGGGAGGCCAGAGGGTGGCACCACTGGGTACTGCACCTCCTAGAGGGGTGGCACATTAAATATTTGTCATTATCAAATGCTTATCCAGAGCGACTAACAATACATCTGCGGTATGCCAGCTGTTGACTGTGTCTCACCCTGCCATCGCTGATCTGCAGCACCACATTCTCATCACCAAGGTTGTAGTCCTTTAGGAGCTTGGCTGATACCCACACTGCCTCTGGGTCAGGTACCCACACACTGGCACCCTGTTACAGAAATAAACGTTATCACAAAAGTTGAGCTTATTGAAGAAACCCAGTGAAAAAGTGAGCATGCATTGAGGGGGATTTCCTGTACTAATGACTAACACCCTTTGCTGTATCACTGTCACACCAGGTGGACAGGCCCAACTGCCAGTTGCCCAAAACACAGCTGTAGAGGATAGTATTACATCACACAGGACACTATCTGTTCTACAGTCTGTTATTACTCTGTGTGCCTTTTCCTGTTACACTGCCAGGTCCCACCCAAGCAAGACATTTGTCGTCCATCAGCATAAAACACCCTAAATGTCGTTAAGAATTAACGTCCGTCATCCCTCTCTGTCTCATCTTGGATTACTCATTATGTTCTCGCAGATCTATCCCAGTAATGGCAACCTCTTGGCTCAACACACAATACTTCCTGTGCAATATGATATGTGTGTGTCATTGCTAGAAAAGTCTAGTTCCTTGAGCATGGGCATTTAAAGCATTTCCAATTAATACATCTCTATTACTAGATCATGCCCTCATGATACATACATAAGGTAGCCAGCAGGTAGCCTAGCGGTTCAGAGCGTTAGGCCAGTAACTGAAAGGTTGCTGTTTGAATCCCAGAGCCAACTAGAAGACAAAATCCCAGAGCCAACTAGAAAAATCTGTCAATGTGCCTTTGAGCAAGGTACTTAACCCTCCGGATAAATTATGTCTTCATTGAAAATAAACTGTCAAAAAAGAAGGAAGTCTACTCAGCTATTCAGACATACTGGCTCATTCACTTACCTTGGCGTACAACTCCATAGTTCCAATCATAATATTTTCCAGATATGAACCCTCTGCCTGCAAAAACCCTGACCAATTTCAGAAGGGGTCTCCTAAATTACTCAAAAAGGCAACAAGGGTATCCTCTCCGAGATAGTTGGTGTCCTCTTCCCCTATGAGTGTTAAAGCACCGCTCTGTCACTTTGCACTTTGTTCTGCTTGACAGGCTGACATGAAAACCCCTGAGAGGCAGCAGTCAGGTTAACTGTTAATCTCGAGGTGATTGAGATGGAAGGATTTACAAGCACTTCTCTTCTACGGTCTCATTCACAGCAGCAGTTAACCCCAAGCTGTGATGGCCTTCTCAGCACTGTGGAACACCTGTAGTAGTCAGAAGATACAAGACATGGCAGTATCAAGTATGGCTCATCAAAAGAGACAAAAACTGACAAAGGAAAAATGAAACCGTATTACTGTTGATATACCAATACATTTTATTCAGTAACATAAAATTCAGTTCAGCCTGCTGATGTGGGATAGGGATCTTATTGAGCTTGACAATTCATACAAACTTTGAGAAATGTGGGTATATGTACAAAGCGCAATTCATTTTCTCAACACTGAGAATCATTGGGCTGGATTTAATCTACATCGTGGAAAATCCGCACTATAGCTCGATAATTTATTTTGACTTAAAAAAAAGGAATCTTTATTTAAGTAGGCAAGGCCTACTGGGGGAACAGTGGGTTACAATTGCCAGGTCGCAATTGTAAATGAGAACTTGTTCTCAACTTGCCTACCTGGTTAAATAAAGGTGAAATAAAAAAAAATAAAAAAAACTGCCTTGTTCAGGGGCAGAACGACAGATTTTTACCTTGTCAGCTCGGGGATTCGATCCAGCAACCTTTCGGTTACTGGCCCAACGCTCTAACCACTAGGCTACCTGCTGCCCCAAAAAGGCATTTAAAAGACTGCATTCATGGTAAACGCTGCATATGTAAAAAAAAAAAATTACCTTTAAATTTAACACAGATCTTCCACGATACGGATTGAGTCCAGCACTTAATTTTTATAAAAACAAAATCTGCTTAGTTTACTCTGTCTGGCACCCAGTGCACAAGATAACATGGAGGCAGCAAGTGTTGTGATGGCTTTGACCCATTATTGGAAACATTTTAAAAACATGTTGACTGAAGCATGGCCATGGGGACAAACATGCATTGCCTAGAAACAGCAACGTTAAACCAACAACTTCAGTGATCACAATGAGTGTTAAAATGAATAAAATCTACACAATGCAGGAGAGAAAGGGTCCAAGTCACTTCTACACCATTGTACCCATTTTAACCATGTTCAGTATGACTTCACTCATAACTCAGTGTCGTGGAAACATCACTAGCTATTGAGAAGCTGGATTTGATGCTATAACAAAAGAACTACAGTAGAATACTGCAACACTTTCCAAAATCACATGAACCATCTTTGGTCAATACTTGGTAAGGGGTTTGAATGGACTACATTACAATGACAAGAACATTTCCTTGAGAAACGATTCAATCATTTTTCACTAATACTCCATCCTGTGACTATAACACATGCTTTGGAGTGCATCATTTGGGCAAGTATATTGTTCCCGCTCATCAAAGCCTCTCTCACATAGCCCTGTAAACTGAACCAAAGTACCCTTACACTATGGTCCATCGATCCCCATGGAGTGCATTAGAAACCCAGAAAGAAAAACAGCATTCACTACTAATTGAAAATCTCCAAATAGATTTAAAAAGTAGTTGTTTTTTTGGGGGGGGGTTGACATGATTGTCACAACATAACTCACATTCAGAAAATCCATACAATGTCTTGTAAAAAATAAAACTACATCATTGAACACTGAATTTGTCATACTGTATGTAAATCGCTCTCCTTTCACTCTGTGCTGTCAAAGTTATTTGATGCTCTCTTTTTCAAAAGAAAGATTGATTATTAGCTAAATGATTTGATTCAGAATGGCTCAGTCCAAGTCCTTTCTTAGTGCTGGAGCCAGAAGAGCCCAACCAGCGGGCGAGTTGGGCAGTAGGTAGGTAGGTAAAGCTTCAGAGGGGTAGTAGGAGGAAAGTGGGCAGTTCTTTGGTTGGATTGGTACAGGGTTCCCATGGTTTCATGGTCCTGTGGTAAGGTGTTGAAAAACCCATCCAGACTACTCTAACTCCCCATCACCCTGGAAGAGGAGAGAGAGGAAGAGATTTGTTGAAATGGCAAAACAAATAGAGACAGTAAATCATATTAAAAATGTGTCATCCCTTGGGTGGCATGCTTTGCAGCTCTGAAATTAAAATACTGACATCTATTGAGAATCTGTGGGAAATCCATAAATGCTGCACAAGCCTGAACAATTTTATTTTCAACAAAAGGAGGCCGTCAGCACTCTTTAAAGGTCCTTTAAACCAAATAGTGTCTGTTCCAGGTGCGTAGGTATCAAAATGAGAACACTGGAAGAGACAGACACTGTAAAACAAAATAAAAAGAGGAATACATCCAAAACCGAGGTTTTATTGGGCATCATGATTCTTTTTGTGCAGAAAAGTGCAGAAATTAAAACGTTTCGGCATCAAGCCATCATCAGTGACAAACATCTATATTGAATCCTCAGTTTTGGATTTATTCCTCTTTTGACAGTGTGCGGGTCTCCATCTCTCCCAACAATACTGACACCTTTGAACAGTAGCCTACCTCTGCTATACAGTCTCCATGTCGTCGTTGTCCTCCTCGAGTGAGTCGCCCTCGCTGGCTGCTTCCTCCACATGAGCCAACATGTCTGCCATTAGAGCCTCCTCCAGCTTCTTCCTCACACTGTACACCAGCTCCTCCTGCTTCCTGCACTCACCATGAGCCGATAACACACCAAAGCATTTAGAGATATGGACTGAGATGAAAATAGCAAGGGAAAAAAAAATCAGCATTGTGTCATAATGTTCAAATACAATTCCATTCATGTATTCAGTTATTCAATTTATACATTCATTAAATGACGTCAGAAATTCACAGATGTCAATACTTTCGGCACTGATCGGACTCCATGGATCTAGTGTACACTCCTGTGTGTAGCCTACCTGATGTCCTCGTCAGTGACAATGAAGGCCTTGCAAAGGGGCTGCGATGTGTTGAGCCACACCCCTGGGTTCTTCTCCACGGCTGCAGACAGCTGACCGGTGATGGGGGCTGCACTGGTGTGCAGGGCGCTGGCTATCGCTGACAGTAGAGTCTTGTCTGTACATCCAGGTCCAACACCTAGAAGACAGACAGGTGTTCACAATCCCAGTAGTGAGAAGACATTCAAAAATAACAGGAAATGGGGATCATACTTGGCTCTCTCTCTCTTACATTTCATTCATTTAACAGACGCTCTTATCCGACTTACAGTAGTGAGTGAATACATTTTCATACTTTTTTCCCGTACTGGTCCCCTGTGGGAATCAAACCCACAAACCTGGGGTAGCAAGGGCCTTGCTCTACCAACTGAGCCACACAGGACCCCAGTTGGTTCAGCATAGCCACACTGGACTCTTACCTTGAAGACCTTTAGGCAGGTCCATTGTCTTCACTAGCTCCTCTGCGATGTCAAAGGCATCGAGACCACCAAGCTTCTTCTCCCAGAAAAGCTGTGGACAAAACAAAAAACAAATGGATTTAGATTTCTCATTAGTCAAAATTATCTTCAGGAATAAAAGCATATAACTCAATGTAACTGTAGTTTACATTACACAGCAGACAGGCTAATGGATGTGTTCACCTGTCTCGGCTGGTCGACGGCTTTCTGTGGATCTGTCTTGACTTTGTTGCTAGGGTGGTTGGTTACCTTGGTGACAGGTTGCTTAAAGATGGAAGCAGTCTGTCTGACGGGGAGCGATGTGTTCAGGTCTGGCTTGCCCTTGAAGACACACAAAGAAACAGCCGACAGTGACAACCAACATTATGTTGCCACAGTGCTGTTCCTGAAATACTAGATAATATTAGATATGTGGGTTATCCTTAGCACTTGGGAGAAGTCTTCAAACACGTTATTCTGCATTCTTTTTTCTTCTAACGGCTGGTTTGACAGCAAATAAGGGTGCAGTCATTGAGAAGAGTTTGTCCAAAGTGTCTAGAAATATTACTTCAGAAGACAACCCTCTCACCTTGGTCTGATTGTTGTTGTCATAGCGCAGTCTCTGCCTGTTCTTGTTCAGTTTACTCATGAGCATCTTCCCCGTGCGGAAGTCGAAGGAGCTGAGGTCCATCTGGTTGCCAAGGTAACGAGCCAGCTGAGGCTTGCTCCGAAACTTTTTCCCGGTTGGACTAGGTGTGGGGGGACGACAACAGACCACAGTGTTAGGCTATGGACAACTGACCAGGGGATAGCAAGAGGGGAAAAGTAGAGAGATAGATGCAGGTAAGGTAACTGACAAAATAATGGAAATACTTGAGTAAATAAGGGATACAAAGTATATTGAAAGCGGGTGCTTCTACACAGGTGTGGTTCCTGAGTTAATTAATCAATTAACATCCCATAATGCTTAGGGTCATGTGTAAAAAGGTTGGACAGGCCATTATTTCAACTACCATGGTTATGCCCCCATAGGATGACAATGCCCCCATCCACAGGGCACGAGTGGTCACTCAATGGTTTGATGAGCATAAAAACGATTTAAGCCATATGCTATGGCTGTCTCAGTCACCAGAACTGAACCCAATTGAACACTTATGGGAGATTCTAGAGCAACACCTGAGACAGCATTTTCCACCACCGTCAACAAAACACCAAAATGTGTTATTTATTGTGGAAGAATGGTGTCGCGTCCCTCCAAGAGAGTTCCAGACAGTTAGAATCTATGCCATAGTGCATCGAAGTGGTTCTGGCTCATGGTGGCCCTACGCCCTATTACGACAATTTATGTTCCAGTTTCCTTTATTTTGGCAGTTATCTGTAGATCAGGAAAGCTGCAAACAGACAGAGACAGACACGCAAACTCTGCAACAAACAAGTTTTAAGCTGAAAAATAACGGTGACATGAAGAGTAGATGTTAAACAAGATATCATGCAAGAACCAACACAGCCAAGGATTTACTATTCACAGATTATTCATATGGAATTCATGTGTAAACAATGAGTCTTTGCATAAGCATTTTATTTATTTAACAACAAAACAATTTGCCAATTTTATATGTGTAATTGTATAATAAACTATTTAAGCAGTAGAATACATGTTAATGTATTGTATATTCCCAAATGTATAACCAATTCCCCATTAAACGTATACAATAGTTTCAGATAAATGACCTTACTAACATGTTCCAGAAGTGGTAGTGTTGAGATAAACTACTGGGATACAATGTAACATGGGCAATCAAGAGCAATAAATGTTGCAACATTTTGAACGTTCGATTGGAAACATTGTTTCAGAATGAATTGTGTAGCGGCTGGTCGCCTTCTACTGCCTAGTTAGTTGTCAGCACAACGGCAGGGCCCATTTCACCTAGATCTTAATCCGTGGACAAAGGCGTTGATAAATCAGCAATAGAAATGCATACTCTGCTATAATAACCAGTTATATCTCAAATACGTAGCCTATTGATGCACTGTTTATTTTTGATGAATTAGGATTTTCTAAAACATTTCAAACTTTGTATGATTGACCAAACTATGGAAACATCCGTGCTTGCTGATAATTAATGCAAAAAAATCTTGCACTTGCTTTCAACATCATAAATTGAGACAATTCACTTGAAAATAAGGCGCGTGCATCACACCACAGAATCAAAATGCGGTATATGGTAGCCTGCCACAAACTATATACAACCGACCCGCCTCCCCTCACCTAGCCTAAAAAATAACAAATTGTGGTTTCATGTTTGTTCCTCTGTGGCTATTAAACAATCGGCTAGTCGACTATTTAATAGTTAGTTCCTCTGGTCAAATAAAAATGATAAGGCTATTGTAAGGACTTTCAATGAGGCTAGGCTATTTGTAACCAACCAGAACTAGGTTGACAGGTTCTTAGGCCTACATAGGCTAAACATTGGTTACCGAGATCCTTATCCAACAATTATGTAGAACTACGCTGAGAGGTGGCCTAGTTACCCTGATGCCACAAATAGAAGAGTAATATCGGCTACTCCCCTCCCCGACTTTCTGTCTCCAGGTCACCCCCCTCCAAGTAAACCCAGAGCCCCAACCCCCTTGTAATACCGCCCGTAGACCACATTCGCCTGAGAACACCCTCTTTCTCAGTAACGTTACCTAAAATAATAGACATCGCTTTTTCCCGCAGACAAACCCGACTTTCTGGTCACTTCTTCGATCTGCCAGCCCTTGGGGAGAGCCAAGCATTCCCACCTTTTCTTCTCCATGTTCTCCTGTGAAGTGTTCAGTGATTCTCTTTGCTGGCGTTTTTATATTTGGGGTAACATTTCGTGTTTTATACAATGACTCCGTCCATTAGTGACAGAGGGCTCCAACACTACTCATGGGATCTCCCTCCCGATGTATCGCAGCTCTTTGTCGTAGACGGCAGCATATCGCTCCGCCGTAACCTTTAGCCATATCACTGCCTACCTCAACAGGGCAATGAGGGCTGCATCCGCAACACATTGGACCGTCGCCAACATCGCATTATTGAATCCTGATCCGATAAATCATTGGTTTGACGCGCGCGGTAGCCGACGCGAACGCTCCAAAAGTAGTGCATTATAATATAGCCTATCCCCAAAATATGTATAGATTACCAATCAACATCAACAAAGGAGATTATTCAGGCAAAGTTTCACATAGGTGAAATTCGAGAACGCCGTGAGTCCTTTTTATCACGGCAAAACTCACTTGTCATTCAGTCGTTTACATAATGCTTTCTATGAATGGACAAAGTAGGCAGGCGCTTCATAGGTTGAGATGGCTACATTAATTACATTACTTGTTTGAAATATTCGGTATGAAACAATTATCTATTTAGAGATAACTAATTACTAATCTATCTCACGAATTCCTTACCAAACGAATTGCTCGTCCTATTTTGAAAAAGGAAATGCATCGCTATTAAGAAAAGTTAAACTGCAACACCAATAAGAAGTGTGTAACTACATTTGGAATCCCTGAACACTACCTACAGTTCAATGGTTTGCGGATACACTCGAGACCACCGAAACGCCTCCCACACGAAACCTTTCATCGATGACAAAATAGTATTTTGCAACAATGCATTCCTAAAACAACACATTTAATGTCAAAGACAGCAATATCAGAAATATAGATGGGTATTACTTTGTGTAGGGTACTTACTCGTTTTTGTCCATCTCGCATAATATCTAGGTTTCTCCCTTTCCGTCTGTGTTAAATCCCTTCTCCCCTCCTTTCACTCCCCTCCCCCTTCAATGAGAGAAATGAAAGACATCCGCGCAAAAACAGAATCGCCCCCAGATTAAACCCGATTGTTAATAATGGATATCAATGGGGGTTTGAAACAAAGTCGCCCTGTGTGTTTCAAATAGTCAATGTATCCAACAAGAAACGCAAGACAATGTATCCTTTATGATAGTTACATGTGACATTTCAGTTACTATCTTTCTGACTCTTCAGAACAGCCCACATGTGTATTATGTAGCAAGGAAGCCTAAAATGAGTCAAACTGTAACAGTGGTTGCTAGTGGTTGTTAATTAATACCACTTTGTATTTCAGTTGGACAACGTAGTGTCAAATACATTTTTATAGACAATATTTTACAAATAACCCGTTTCTCTCAGTGACTGGCTAACCAATTATTTGCAATTCCATTCAAATGGTTGTAGCATGTCCTTATTTGAAGGATTTAATGCCTTCTCTTATTTGATGCGGTATGAATGTTAACTTCACTTCAGTAATGTTAAACAAAATAAAAGCATTTTTCAACCAATTGAATCTATTGGTAAAATACTTTATACATTAATAAATATTTTTGGGAACTTCTCAAAATAACATTCACACAATCGTATCAACGAGTTTGCCACTCAAACGCTGCATTAACATATTTTGAATGATTGTCAATGTGTAGAATAATGACAAAGACAGTAAGTAAATGACATATTTATTCACATTAAATAACAAAACAGCATTCAAGCTAAGATGACATCCTTTTGTGCAAACCCCTACAAGCCCTGTGTCGGGTCATCTCACTTTAGCCAACGCAGAAAGTGCAAGCACTCCACCCATGGCCATCTCCAAGTCGTAGTCCTGCAGACAGACACAAACACTCAGTCATTAGCAGTAATATTACACAAATATAATTCTTTATTCATTCATTCGCTAGCATATCCTTAGGGGACGACTGAAAATTGTAAGTTGTTGTTAATAAAGTTGGAATCCACAGCAGAAACTGCGCTACTGTTGCCCCATGGGCATTGTTACTGGGGTTTTATACTATGTATTTAAATACGGTATTGTAAACAGCTCATTCTAATATTTCTACTACTGTACATTGCATTTTAGTTACACTGTTTATACACAACATATATTTATTTATATACCGCTGTACATACCATTCCTAGTACAGCTTGTGTAAATTCATCTTGTGTATATAAAGTGAATTCAGCAAGTATGCATACACATTGACATATTCCACATTTTGTTGTGTTACAACCTGAATTCAATATTTTTATGGATGAATTATATATATATTTTTCCCCCCTCACCCATTTACACACAATACCCTATAACGACAAAGTGAAAACATATTTTTTGAAAATTTAGCACAATTTATTGAAAATGACACCCGTGAGTCAATACTTTGTAGAAATGCATTTGTCAGTGATTACAACTGTGACTCTTCTGGGTAAATCTAAGAATTTTCCACACCAGGATTGTGCAACATTTGCCCAGTATTCTTTCCAAAATTCTTCAAGCTCTGTCAAATTGGTTGTTGACCATTGCACCATTTTCAGGTCTTGCCATACATTTTCCAAGTAGATTTACTTTGCAATTGGAAAGTGACCCCTTGACTTAAAATTACATTACAGCCTTAATCTAAAATGGATTAAATAATTCCCCCCCATCTATCTACACACAATACCCGATAAAGACAAAGCAAAAACAATTTTATTTTTTGCAAAATGTATTTAAAAAAAAACCTGAATATCACAAGTATTCAGACCCTTTACTCAGTACTTTGTTGAAGCACCTTTGGCAGCGATTACAGCCTCGAGTCTTCTTGGGTATGACACTACAAGCTTGGCACATCTGTATTTGGGGAGTTTCTCCCATTCTTCTCTGCAGATCCTCTTAAGCTCTAAGGTTGAATGGGGAGCGTCGCTGCACAGCTATTTTCAGGTCTCTCCAGAGATGTTCGATCGGGTTCAAGTCCGGGCTCTGGTTTGGCCACTCAAGGACATTCAAAGACTTGTCCCGAAGCCACTCCTGCATTGTCTTGGCTGGAGCAGGTTTTCATCAGGTATCTTTCTGTACTTCGATCCATTCATCTTTCCCTCGATCCTGACAAGTCTCCTAGTCCCTGCCACTGAAAAACATCCCCATAGCATGATGCTGCCATCACCATGCTTCACCGTAAGGATTCTGCCAGGTTTCCTCCAGATGTGACACTTGGCATTCAGGCCAAATAGTTCAATCTTGGTTTCATGAGACCAGAGAACCTTGTTTCTCATGGTCAGAGTCTTTAGGTGCCTTTTTTCCCAAACACCAAGTGGGCTGTCATGTGGCTTTTACTGAGGAGTGGCTTCCGTTTGGCTCCTCTACCATAAAGCCCTGATTGGTGGAGTGCTGCAGAGATGGTTGTCTTTCCTGAATGTTCTCCCATCTCCACAGAGGAACTCTGGAGCTGTGTCAGAGTGACCATCGGGTTCTTGGTCACCTCCCTGAACAAGGCCTTTCTCCCCCGATTGCTCAATTTGGCCCAGGCGGCCAGCTCTAGGAAAAGTCTTAGTGGTTCCAAACTTCTTCCCTCTCACCCTCCCAGAGCCCTAGCACCATGCCTCACAACTACCTGGCCTGAGGACTCCTGGCTGTCCCCAGAACACCTGGTCGTGCTGCTGCTCCAGTTTCAACTGTTCTGCCTATGGAACCCTGACCTGTTCACCGGACGTGCTACCTTGTCCCGGACCTGCTGTTTTCGACTCTCTACCGCACCTGCTGTCTTGACCTCTGAATGCTTGGCTATAAAAAGCCAACTGACATTTACTCTTGAGGTACTGACCAGTTGCACCCTCTACAACCCTGCTGGTCATCTATGAACTTTTGAACATCTTGAAGAACAATCTGGCCTTAATGGCCATGTACTCTTATAATCTCCACCTAGCACAGCCAGAAGAGGACTGACCACCCCTCAGAGCCTGGTTCCTCTCTATGTTTCATCCTAGGTTCCTGCCTTTCTAGGGAATTTTTCCTAGCCACTGTGCATCTGCATTGATTGCTGTTTGGGGTTTTAGGCTGGGTTTCTGTATAGCACTTTGTGACATCGGCTGATGTAAAAAGGGCTTTATAAATACATTTGATTGATGGAGGCCACTATATTCTTGGGGACCTTCAATGCTGCAGAAATGTTTTGGTACCCTTCCCCAGATCTGTGCCTCGACACAATCCTGTTTCGGAGCTCTACGGACAATTCCTGTACTAGTCAACTGTGGGACCTGTAATGTGGAAAATGTCAAGGGGTCTGAATACTTTCCGAATGCACTGTAGACAGGTGTGTGCCTTTCCAAATGATGTCCAATCAATTTAAATGTACCACACGTAGACTCCAATCAAGTTGTAGAAACAGCTCAAGGATGATCAATGGAAACAGGATGCACCGGAGCTCAATTTTGAGTCTCATAGCAAAGGATCTGAATACTGATGTAAATAAGGTAACTGGTTTTTATTTTTAATAAATTAGCAAACATTTCTAAAAACCTGTTTTCACCCCATCATTATGAGGTATTGTGTGCAGATGGATTAAATTATTTTTTCCCTCATCAATTTTAGAATAAGGCTGTAAACGTAACAAAATGTGGAAAAAGGGGTCTGAATACTTTCCGAATGCACTGTAAGTCAAAACTAACTCGGCCACTCAAGAACATTCACTGTCTTCTTGGTAAGCAACTCCAGTGTAGGTTTGGCCTTGTGTTTTAGGTTATTGTCCTGCTGAAAGGTGAATTCATCTCCCAGTGTCTGGTGGAAAGCAGACAGAGGAAACCCTGGTTCAAAGACTTTGCCTGTGCTTAGCTTCATTCTGTTTCTTTCCCATTCTGAAAAACTCCCCAGTTCTTAACAATTACAAGCGTACTCATAACATAATGCAGACACCACTATGCTTGAAAATATGGAGAGTGGTACTTAGTAATGTGTTGTATTGGATTTGTCCCAAACATAACACTTTGTATTCAGGACAAAAAGTGAATTGCTTTGCCTAATTTTTTTGCAGAATTACTTTAGTGCCTTGTTGCAAACGGGATGAATGTTTTTATTCTGCACCGGCTCCCTTTTTACTCTGTGTCAATAAGGTTAATATTGTTTTATTTTATGTTTATTTAACTAGGCAAGTCAGTTAAGAACAAATTCTTATTTTCAATGACGGCCTAGGAACAGTGGGTTAACTGCTTGGCTCAAATGCAATTAGGAAATAAATTCCACAAATTAACAAGGCACAGCTGTTAATTGAATTGCATTCCAGGGGACTACCTCATGAAGCTGGTTGAGAGAATGCCAGGAGTGTGCAAAGCTGTCAAGGCAAAGGGTGCCTACTTTGAAGAATCTCAAATATAAAATATTTAGATTTTTTGGTTAGTACATGATTCCATGTGTGTTATTTCAAAGTTGATGTCTTCAGTATTATTGTACAATGTAGAAAATAGTAAAATTAAAAATAAAATAAAAAATGGAATGAGTAGGTGTGTCAACTTTTGACTGGTACTGTATATATATATACAGTTGAAGTGGGAAGTTTACATACACCTTAGCCAAATACATTTAAACTCATTTAAAAACTCAGTTTTTCACTATTCCTGACATTTGATCCTAGTAATAATTCCCTGTCTTAGGTCAGTTAGGATCACCACTTTATTTTAAGAATGTGAAATGTCAGAATAATAGTAGAGAGAATGATTTATTTCAGCTTTTATTTCTTTCATCACATTCCTAATGGGTCAGAAGTTTACATACACTCAATTAGTATTTGGTAGCATTGCCTTTAAATTGTTTAACTTGGGTCAAACGTTTTGGGTAGCCTTCCACAAGCGTCCCACAATAAGTTGGGTGAATTTTGGCCCATTCCTCCTGACAGAGCTGGTGTAACTGAGTCAGGTTTGTAGGCCTCCTTGCTCGCCGCACAAGCTTTTTCAGTTCTGCCCACTCATTTTCTATAGGATTGAGGTCAGGGCTTTGTGATGGCCACTCCAATACCTTGATTTTGTTGTCCTTAAGCTATTTTGCCACACCTTTGGAAGTATGCTTGGTGTCATTGTCCATTTGGAAGACCCATTTGCGACCAAGCTTTAACTTCCTGACTGATGTCTTGAGATGTTGCTTCAATATATCCACATAATTTTCCATCCTCATGATGCCATCTATTTTGTGAAGTGCACCAGTCCCTCCTGCAGCAAAGCACCCCCACAACATGATGCTGCCACCCCCGTGCTTCGCGGTTGGGATGGTGTTCTTCAGCTTGCAAGCCGCCCCCCTTTTCCTCCAAACATAACGATGGTCATTATGGCCAAACAGTTCTATTTTTGTTTCATCAGACCAAAGGACATTTCTCCAAAAAGTATGATATTTGTCCCCATGTGCAGTTGCAAACCATAGTCTGGCTTTTTTATGGCGGTTTTGGAGCAGTGGCTTCTTCCTTGCCGAGCGGCCTTTCAG
Organism: Salmo trutta; assembly: GCF_901001165.1. Classification (NCBI taxonomy): domain Eukaryota; kingdom Metazoa; phylum Chordata; class Actinopteri; order Salmoniformes; family Salmonidae; genus Salmo; species Salmo trutta. Next base: position 17,488,142 of record NC_042978.1, read on the forward strand.
GTTATGTCGATATAGGAGTCGTTTTACTGTGGATATAGATACTTTTGTACCCGTTTTCCTCCAGCATCTTCACAAGGTCCTTTGCTGTTGTTCTGGGATTGATTTGCACTTTTTGCACCAAGGTACGTTCATCTCTAGGAGACAAAACGTGTCTCCTTCCTGAGCAGTATGATGGCTGCGTGGTCCCATGGTGTTTATACTTGCGTACTATTGTTTGTACAGATGAACGTGGTACCTTCAGGCGTTTGGGAATTGCTCCCAAGGATGAACCAAACTTGTGGAGGTCTACAATATTTTTTGTGAGGTCTTGGCTGATTTCTTTTGATTTTCCCATGTCAAGCAAAGAGACACTGAGTTTGAAGGCAGGCCTTGATATAGAACCACAGGTAATCTGTTTAAAGGCACAGTCAACTTAGTGTATGTCAACTTCTGACCTACTGGAATTGTGATACAGTGAATTATAAGTGAAATAATCTGTCTGTAAACAATTGTTGGAAAAATTACTTGTGTCATGCACAAAGTAGATGTCCTAACCGACTTGCCAAAACTATAGTTTGTTTAACAAGAAATTTGTGGAGTGGTTGAAAAACGAGTTTTAATTACTCCAACCTAAGTGTATGTAAACTTCAACTGTATACATATATTTTTTTAAATGTTGTATAGGGCTCATTTCTAAAAGAGACCGAGGTCTCAATGTCTTCCCTGTTAAAATTAAGGATGAATCAAAACATCTTATAACTTGTCTACGCAACCAATAAACTTTGATTTGTCCTTTGTTTTCTTGACAAATGAGGTGGGGAGCGTCACACATCCACAGTGCACCACATTAATGATGTTCTATCAAGCATGCAGTGATGTCCGGGGGGGGGGGGGGGGGGACGGTGTTCTTTGTTTGTAGTAACTTTGTTGTAAGATTGCCAACAGACATGGCAGTTGTAGTTTTAAGGACAATGCCATATGTTGGCCACTTAATAGCCTACAACTAAATGCTTGAATGGATTGTTAAATTGCTTTGGAAATAAACACACAGCACCCCAGAATTATTTTCTCACTTTATGTTCACTTACCATTCTGAGCCATAGAGGTGACTCTAGTCGTCCTTGAACTTGCCGTTGATATAGGGCACCCAGTCCAGGATCAGCCTCCAGTCTGTAAAGTAGACAAGGGCAACTCCGCCCACCGACCCCCAACCAGCCATTGTGGGAACCCTGGACAAATGACAACATGGGGGGGAGATAGATATTTGAAGTCCAGTATCTACTACAGGAGTTTGCACTACAGCTGTCAAGTCAGTCCCCCCCCACCCCCCAGTATTTAACCCCTTGACCACTCAACCTAGAGATCACTTGAGGTGGTGTAGGCTATTTTGGTTGGCATATCAATACAACAATGTACCTAGATTCCTACCAAATCGCAAAAAGGGGTCAGTCTCACACGGTCACACATCAAGGCCAAGGTAGCTAACTAAATTCCACTCCATGGTGAAGGAAGTGGAGATTGGGCCCTAAGGGTAAGCCAGCTAGATAAGACGTATGGCTCAAATTGTAAACAACTGGCAACACGAACACAAACCAAAGATTTGGATGGGGGTAAAGTAAACACTCCAACAAGGTGGATTTTGTAAATATAAGGCCATAATTAACACAAAGGCCTGATATTGTTAGCAAAATTAACTAGCTAGCTATTTTGGATCATAGATCGGCAAAGAACAGTAGCTAACGTTAGCTTGCAAGCTCACTGCCTTGATAGCTAGCTAACGGAGTGATGGACCTGTCACCATTTATTTAGAAAAGTCAAAATACATTTTCACAAAACGATAAACAGACTTCAACTTACCACGTCCTGGCGATGGCAATGTACTTAGCCCCAATCAACTTGTTTAGCACTTGCACCATTCTGAACACTGATTGAGCTATAAGAAGATTCTGACCTTCCCCCTCAAGCACGGTCGTCACTAATTACCACAGCCACAAAAGTTGTAAACCCCGACCATTGCTAAAATGTATTTTCTTAAAATCTGATTTTAATCCTAAACCTGATCCTAACCTTGACTACACTGCTAACATTAAATTAAGACCAAAAAGCAAACGTTTGTTTTCATGAACTTTTACGATAACGCCAATTTTGACTTTGTGGCTGTAGTAACTAGTGGAACCCCCCAGAAAGTCTCAGGACCTCCTCAGGACTGTCCGTTGTAATGCCGGTTTTTAAAAAAGCTACAAAACTGAAAATCACTATTTCCAAATAGGATCAAATAATGTTCTCATAGCAGAAAAAGATGCAGAATATTGTTTGTCTATGCATCAAGGCCATCTTATTTACAAGCTTATACGGTTTGAGAGCTAAACCTGCCTGAGTTTACCTGTACAATCCTCTATCATCAGCTAGTTACACCACAATTTAGTTCCCCCCTGATTATTTAAACATCAAATCGTGTATTTTATTATTAACTTAATTGGTTTACAGATAAGGCTATAAATTATAAATCATAGGCCTATGTCTGCCTATTTGTGGTTCAAACTGACAATGCCATCACTTTTTATTATGATGGCATCATTTAGCTACCTTTCCAATGGTAAGTAAACCAAATCATTATCAAAAAGGTTTACTTTCAGAGGTCAAAAAGATCAAAATTCAACCATTTGGAAAACTTTAATAAGGGATTGTGGGCTATACTTTCTCAGACCTTTCTGCACCAATGGGAGATTGATAGAAACCATTCATTTTCCAAGCTATAAATCAACCCTTTATTACAATGTTTTCCTTTATTTTCTTTTTTATGTATACAAGATTCAAAAGCCAGACATTGAAAAAGGTATAATTCTGTTATTAAAAATGGCACATTTATTGCTACATTACTGTTATATACAGGACAGTTCTCAATAACTACTTTATATATATATAAAAAATAATAAAGGAGACGGACTGGAGGCACTCTGAAGACACTGCTCAATCTTGATTGTGTCCTCACTGCAAGTGTAAGATGCCAGGCTCTGTAGCAGTGAGTGAGTAGCCCCATTTGAATACATAAAAAGTATTTCCCTCCTCCTTGAATTGATCTATGATCGGATGTAAAAAAAAAGAAAAAAAAAGGGCTTTATAAATACATTTGATTTGATCTGAAAGAAGTGGTTAGGAAAAGAAAGGTTTGCTGTCATATACCAAATGAAATCAAAAAGTTATTCATATAGCACATTTTAACAGGTTGACAATACACTTCACACTATCCAGTCATGTCATTGAGCAAGGAGGGATGGATGCACTTATAAGTATTCAAACAGGGCCAGTGTCAATATTCAGGTCAAGAGACACAGAAAATAGACCCTCCATCTTTCCCCCCATCCAACAACTCAGAATACAGGTTGTGAATTGTCATTTTGGGATGTTCACAGAATAAGCAATGACAAATCAGATCAGTCCATTTTTTCCCCCTCAGAACAAATCTTGTATATTTAGTACACATTTAACCTTGTAATAGTAGAGAAACAAGTCTTCAAATCAACTCTTTGAAGAGGTACATAAATACCTCTTACAAGAAGTCACTGTCAAAGTCAATAATGAGCTGGCAATCAGAAATAAGAAAAGTCTCAAAGCAAAGGAAATGGTCATAAATGACTAAATATAGCATCACTGCTGCGCGCCCTTTTTTTTTTACACAGACAAATTTTGTAAGTTGTAATATGACAAGAAGCTCCAGTTATCAAGGCTCAAAATAACACATCCCCCCCCACTTCAAAGCTGAAGCCATATTTTGACATTGAGGTGCTTCGAAAAGCAAATCACAAGGGCAGAAACCAGCATCTTAGAACCCAGTAGTGTTGAGTGGTTTATCAATATGGGGGGGGGGGGGGGGCAAACAGAAACAAACAAAACCAGGAAACTGACCCCACGGCCACAACTTAACAGTAGTTTGGACAAATGGTCAAATCAGTAAAAAAATATAAAAAGTAACTAAGCGATATACATAACGTTTTAATGTTTATTTAACTAGATACACTGAAAAAGCGCCCATATATTTTTTTCTCTCCCATTCCCAACTTCTTCCTGAAAATTGAAGGGGGGGCGGGGGTCATCCGATGTACCTCTACTCCTGGCGATACATGAAATGTTATGGTTAAAAAGAGAAAACTGTCTTTATAGTTATGAAAATACAAGTTCAGGCACTGATAAGGCATCACTCTCCAATAATGACATCTTTAGTCTTGAGAATGAAAAGGCCACACTATTGATTTGAAACTGTATTTTTCTTTTCCCCTCTTTTTCTACAAAGTAAACTTAAATCCTTCTCAATACTATGACCATCAGGTAACAATGCACATTTCTGCCCCTGTGGTTAGATGGTGCTGCTATACCATGTCTGAGGCCATGATAATAACTTATCACAGGAATTAACACTGTTGTATTTTCAGACCATCCTACATCTTACACACAAACACAAACTCCTGCCTCCAAAATAACATGTCAGGTCACTCTAGCATAGCTGCACATTGATGACCACATGGATGAGTGCAGAGAGTAGAACGGAACGTTTGAAATGAAGATAAAATAACATTGAACCGACTGACAAAACCTGGATACATACTTGAAAATGAAGGCAATCCACATTTGAATGGTACATTCAAAACCAGTTGCATAATTACTGTTCGAGACAGAGCCTGTCTCCGTAGATGTTTACTTGTGAAGTGACACTACCAATCAGTAAGAACACTTCAATAGGACAGTCAAGAGGCGTCAACTCCATCCACACATTCCCATTTGAAAATAAATAATTCATCTGGGTAACAGACAAAACACACTTCCTTACACATTTTTTTTTTTTTTTTTACACAGGAACAATATCTTAGGCCACTGTACCCTTATCAAATGTAGCAATCGCATCAAAAAGGTATGCACCAAAGACTGACAGCTTAATAGTCACTAAATACATCATGATAATTAAGCCTACAACTGACCCCATCTGTCTTTGTTTATATTCTGAGCCTGTGTTTTTGTTCAACTTTCCTCTCCAATGGCAAGTTGACGGTGCAATTGGAGTTCATTTTGAAAATACATTTAATATCATCTCTTCCTTCTGCTCAACTACGATACACTCTAAACTTCAAACTAACATTGTCATTTATAAAAAAAATCTACAATGTATAGACTAACAAAAAATATATATTTATTTGTATATATATATATATATATATATTTCATTTTGCCCCACTTGAAATAATATCCTTTGATTTTTGAATGAATTAGGTGGATTTACAAATGAGATTTTGCCTCATTAAGTAGCCATCTTAATAATATAGTCAGGACTTCACAGCAGAAGGGTGAGGGCTTGATAGTTCATTGGGAATGCTCAAAGCTTCAATTTTAAGAATAGACAACTTAACTTATAACAAATATTAAGATTGTATTTAATTATGGGCATCAATGGTTGGTCCTGCATCTGCAAATGTGCACCTAGTATTAGCCTTTTAACAATGACAATGCAGGGGGTGAAGCACCACATTTAGTTTGGTGTCTTAGGGGGCATAGGTGGTGTGTGTTGGTACAGGGTCAATTGATTTGAAAAACTTAAAAGGGTGGCACTACACAATACAGCCATAAGTTGCCCATCAAACCAAGCCTCCAGTCTCATGAGAAAATGTGACAGAGTGGCTGGTTAGCTCCACAAGCCTTTTCTGTAGTTTTTGATGGACTCAATAGTAGCCTATGGGTGGGGGTGAGATGCAGGATGAAACCTACTCTTCTTTTTGTGCTGTAAAACTGCACTTTGCCCTCCTCTACCCCTGGCCAGTTAAACCGGCATCTCCATAATAACCTACACTGAGGGGAACAATACTGGAGTCTGAAATGCCATTCTTTTCTTTATGGATGGAAAGAACAGCCTTGGAGAATAATTTTCTACAACTCTGAGACCATGACAACTGGGCAGCGGAGGTGCCTCTCCCTCATCTCATCTCATGCCGGGCCCAGGGCCCACAGAGCTGGGGTGGGGCCTGCAACTCTGCCCCCCCCCGATGCAGGTCATGTCCCCTCTCTATTGCATGGGTTTGGTTACATAACATATGTAAGACTGTACCATTAAGTTGGGAATGACAAAACTACACCTGAAAAAAAGTGTTCATACATATAAGCAACCCCTAAACAAAATGTTCCGCAACTGTAAGCAGTTTGCTTAAATGTCTCATAAAACATGTAACAATTAGGCACAAATCCTTGATTAAATTTGTCATTTGTTAGGCTTCTATCGTTCACAGAGCACCTCTCGGCAGTGTGTTGAGTCCCATTAGTGGCAGGACACTATTACTCTGGTGTTCCATCATGTTATAGAAGCAAAAAATATGTATAAAAAAAAAAAGTTCACATTTGCGCTGGTAGTCATGGTCATGAGTGCGGCAAATTGGCTGTGTCAGTTTTGGCAGTATGCATGTGTGGATAAGGGTATGTGAATGTGCGTCTTGAAACTGAATTTGACAATACACAAAAACATCAGTATACGTGTGTACACACACACACACACACACACACACACACACACACACACACACACACACACACACACACACAGAGAAGAATGGGTGGAAGAAGAGATTAAGGCCACATCTTCCGAGAGCCAAGGGAATTCCATTAGATCTGCAAAAGAAAATACAACAGTGTTAGTCTTCCAAACTTGAATTTTGGTGAAGTGATCAACTCAAAAGTACTACAATTATTGATGGATGAAGAGGTACCTACCAGGTATTACATATGACTGACTGGGTTATGGCCGTCTCCCCCCATGCCGGGGTGGCCTCCTGAGAGCTGCATGGGGGAGTCCCCCACCCCCCCAGACACCTTCTCCTCCTCCCGCCGCTTCAGACACGCTGCTTTAGGGTTCAGGTTGCGTTCTGACGGGGTGAAAGGAGAGAAGATGAGTTTACATGGCATACAAGTTAGTTATCCAACTTTCCATTGTGCTCCAAACATATTTAATCCTTTAAAAAATATGCATAAAACTGATTTTTCTGGTCTGAAAAACAGCTGGATGAAATATTCTGTTCGGTCCTTCGGTCCCTGAGGAAAGAATACACACAGGGGACAAAGTAATACCGAGGTCAACGCATTAAAACAAATGCACAAAGAAATATGGTCACACTGCGTTACCTCTGACTTGCTGCTCCAGGTTGAGAATGACGTTGACGGCTTGATGCAGGATGAGCAGTTTGGTCTGAGGTTTGTCGTTGCTGAGGTGCAGCTGGCACATGCGGCCCAGCTCCTTGAAAGCCTCGTTGATGTCTCGCACTCGCAGCCGCTCGCGGGCGTTGTTGGCCACTCGCCGCTCTTTCTCACGCTCTACCTTTACCTCAGGAGGAAGGTCCTCGTCATCCTCATCCTCTGGACTAGAAGGCGGAAGACACGGAGAGGAATGAAGCCACGGGAGGGCGACACTCACAAACCAAGCAACTAGACTTTCAAAGAGTTGGGCCGCATGTGCCAGCTGCACCTCAGCAAAACATGCAAAGCATAGATGCCTAAGCATTTAGCTGTCATTCTAAAAGAATCCTGGGTAGCACCAGGAAGTTATGTAGTTCTGAAAGTAAATGTATTAAAAAGGAAACTCCAGATATATTATTAAACAGGTTAATAGGCATACAATTGATCCGAATAGAAAACATTAATTCACTCAAGACTAGAAAAATAAGTTAACAGTTTCAGTGTAATGGATAATAAGGACTATTCCATTTGGTAAATAGATAAACAAACAATAATGACTTTTATCCCACATAGATTGGAAATGTTAACTTTTACCATTATGCTATTCAATGTCACTTTGTCAACCACTACGTCTATACCATCAAACCAAATGAAAATGTATGTGGGGAGCTTTGCAGAACAGTGGACATCGCTATACAATCTTGGCTCCCCAATTGTGTGGCTTCAGCACACAAAGCTTTACAGTCTATGGATGGCGAGACTTACTCATCTCCCGGGTCTGACAGACCTGAGAGGCCAGAGAGGATCTGGAGGGTCAGCGCCTCCTTTCTGAAAACAATGGGACATGAGGGGAGGGCATTACACAACTAGCTGGAAATGAAGTGACCAACTCAACGAACACAGCTAACTAACAGTGGTAATTGAGCATATAAAATGGGGGCTATTGTCATGTGTTTATCCTTGTATTTGTTTGCGTAACAGAATTGAACAAAATTTCCACCTATGTGGGATAAAATAGTCTACAGCACACAAAGAAATATGGCCATAATAACACTGCGTTACCTCTGACTTGCCTTCCACTAATACAAATACATGAAAAAGTGGATATCCAGATAGTTCAAATACATGTGTTTTAAAGAAAAAATGTCAACTTCAAAATGGGGACTTGATTGTGCGGTGCACTCGGCTTGTTGTTTAAGCACAGACAGGGGGAGTGGCGCGAGAGGAGCACGGACCGGTGTGTCCGATACAGAGGGAGAGAGAGAAAGTAGCCAAACCAACTTGCGATAATCTACCGCAGCAACAAATGGGTCTATCATCTCATCTGGTAGTGTCTGTCTTTACTGCATCAAATCGATGTAAAGAAGCTAGCTACACTAGCCACCAAGTTAGTTAGCCTCAATTAGCCTTGCTAGCTGGCTCTTTCGCTGCTCTCCCCGCATCCTTCTCCACAACAATTCCATTCATATGAAACAACAGCCTACGTATTGGTTGATTATTGTAGCCTATTCCTTCTCATTTAGCCAACTGAATCCTGTAACTGTTATTCCATTTTGCATTGACTAGAAATCTCCCACTTCACTTGCTACACGTGGAGCCTGACAGTAGTGCTGCTTTGAATGACCAACAATAAGGTACAGTGAAAAGTTTAGGCTGCCGGTACAGCCGGTAAACTGTTGCTTTATTAAATTCTAATATCATGGTCTATTCTTGTATGTATCAATGTCACATAGACCATTTGACAAAACCTTTTCATTACAATAGGCCTATATTATTTGTTCTCTCAAAAAAGTCAATGGAATACCAACGGCCGTTTGGATATTGGAATAACCGTGCCCATCCCTACACACAGGCATACATTCTGTATCAGTTACCAGTATCAATAGTCAGGATGAGATGGTTGGTGATCACCTACCTTGCTCTGATGCGTTTGGTTTCCTTCTTCTCATCCTCAGACTTGTCAGCGATGGAGGAGTTCTCTTCATCCTCCTTGTCCTCTCTCTTGATGTCCGAGCCGCTGGACGAGTGTGTGGAGCGGGCCACGCTTCCTGGCAGACCTGTGGAGGAGAATGGAACCTCCCCGTCAGTATTTCCGATTTAAAGAACAATTAAGTAGCCCATTCTCTTATCTGTTTGCCATGGTTGACACATTACATTAGGGAAAAGGAGCACAGCTCACAGATCATGTGGAGGATGAGAGTAGCGAATGAGTGCGTGTGAGAGGTGCGTGTGACTCACTGGTAAAGCCATCTGGTTGTCCAGTGGACTGAGGGGGTCCGGAGGCGTGGTGACCGTGCAGCAGGGTACTGCTGGGAGGAAGGCCTGTGGGCTCCTCGTGATGGTTTCCTCCCTGGAGAATGGGAACAAAGCATGAGATAAAACACAACAAAAGCATCATCACAATGTCAATGATGTAAGACAACAGGGGGTTAGTGTTGGAACCAGAGGTCAGAGGGCGTGCTCACCATGGCAGGGTGTCTGTTGCTGAGAGCCAGGCCAGCATTGGAGAAGGCCTGAGAGAGGCCTCCCAGGCCACCGTTGTGCGCAGACGACACAGCGCTCAGCAGGCTGTGCATGTCAGAGTGGGCTCCTCCCCCCAAGCCAGGCGGGCCCTGGACAGCGTGGCTACGCAGCACGTGGATGGCCTCTTCCAGACGGTCCTCCATTTTGTTCTGCTGCAAGGAGACACAGGGTAAATCTCAATCACTACATTGATTATAATACGATCACATAAAATAATTGTTTTTTTTCTCCATTATTATTTGTAGTAAAGAGTGAAGTGCGTACCAGGGCGTGCAGTTGCCCTTCGTAGTTGGGTGACAGGGCAGACTGCCCTGAAGGTCTTGGCCATTGAGATGCAGCTCCTGCAGAGAGAATAGATAAGATGCCACATTTACATGGAAAAGCGTGACCGACAAAATGACAGCTCTGATTTCTACCAGTAGATGGCGAACCAGAGCTCCAGTCAAGCCCGTGTGCTAATAGGAGATCATTTCCATTACAGCTTTTCATCACTATTTCATCCAATTGTCTGCCCTTAAAACTCTTAACTAATACAAGCTACCAAATGCAGCAGATATAACAATCCAGTATGTATACCTGCAATTCCCTGGGGTGAGCCCACTGGGGTGGAGGGTGTGGAGGAGAAGTTGTTACTGTTGTGGTCCGAAGGGTAGATCTACAACCCTCAGGAAAGAGTACCTTCAGCCACTGAACAACAGCACACACACAAAGAAGATGGTACAAACAAAAAGACAGTAGGATTTCTTTGGAGAGGATTACTCACCGATGCGAGAGCCTTCCCAATCTCATCCCCTGAGCTCCCTGCAGTGGCGCCTCTGTTGGCTGTGGAGAAAAACAGCTTATTGATCTCACATTATTACAAGGCAGAGACTACTATAAAAAGGTCTCCAATAAGCTAGTGAGACCGCTTTAAAGACACTGTTAAACCGAGGGGCAGCACAACATGTTTCACAGGAGAAAGACAAGGTAATTGGTTAAAAAAAAAGTGAGCGGTTGTCATGTGAGCGTTAGTTGTACCCATGATGCCGTCTGCTCCATTAATGGAGGGCGTGTGGTTGTAGCTCCCAGAGCCAGAGTGGAAGCCGGGTGGGAGGCTGCCGTTCACCTCACTGCCATGGAGAGGGTAGTTCTGTGGGGACAGAGGTAGGGGTTGACGCTTCTGGAGGGAGGACAGAACAGCTTGGGTTAGAGCCACTTGCATGGAAGTTGGATTCGTCATAGAGGAGAAATGGCATAAACAGAATACAGATTACAAAAAACATCTTGTTGCATGTACCAATTCAATACAACAGTTACTTAAAAAGTAAAACAATTAGGAATTTGAATATAAACGATATGAAATATTACATATTGAGGGGCTGTCCTCACCATCCTGTCCTGTGGGTTGATGGCAGAGAAGGAGCCTGGCTGGCCAATGTGGGGGGAGTTCCCCAGCATGGCAGAGTAGCCAGACTGACCCAGAGGTCCTGAGGAGGCCCAGGGGTCAGAGGAGGGGTGGAGGCCCTCTGTCAACAACAACAACCAGGGTTAGGAAATGGACTTATTACTCACTGAAACATGACCAACTCCAGGGCATTTTAACTCAACACATTTTCATTTACTGTGTTTATTTGCTTAAAATCTCTGACCACAACAGGTGCTTATTAGAGAGAAGGGTTTCTATTTAAGACAGGCGTCTATTTCCTTAAAGCACATAGCTTTCGCTAATTTGCATAGCTAATTGCTGACTTCCAGCATTTTAATACATTTCTTAATTTCCTGCACTAATGTGTTACCTACACACTGTGTCACGTTTCTTTTGTCTTAGCATGCCTCGATACAAAATAGATTTTTTATTTTTTATACTTCTTTGACTGTGCATTTGTCAGTTCTTACTTTTGCTACTAGAGGGCGGTTGGACAGTTTCTTGGGTATTGTACTCGCAAAGTTGTTGACTGTTTTTGTGCTTAGCTAGCAGTTCTCTGTTGTTAGCAGCCAATGGCTAGCAGTTCTCTGTTGTTAGCAGCCAAAGGCTAGCAGTTCTCTGTTGTTTGCAGCCAAAGGCTAGCAGTTCTCTGTTGTTAGCAGCCAAAGGCTAGCAGTTCTCTGTTGTTAGCAGCCAAAGGCTAGCAGTTCTCTGTTGTTAGCAGCCAAAGGCTAGCAGTTCTCTGTTGTTAGCAGCCAAAGGCTAGCAGTTCTCTGTTGTTAGCAGCCAAAGGCTAGCAGTTCTCTGTTGTTAGCAGCCAATGGCTAGCAGTTCTCTGTTGTTAGCAGCCAAAGGCTAGCAGTTCTCTGTTGTTAGCAGCCAAAGGCTAGCAGTTCTCTGTTGTTAGCAGCCAAAGGCTAGCAGTTCTCTGTTGTTAGCAGCCAAAGGCTAGCAGTTCTCTGTTGTTAGCAGCCAAAGGCTAGCAGTTCTCTGTTGTTAGCAGCCAAAGGCTAGCAGTTCTCTGTTGTTAGCAGCCAAAGGCTAGCAGTTCTCTGTTGTTAGCAGCCAATGGCTAGCAGTTCTCTGTTGTTAGCAGCCAATGGCTAGCAGTTTCTTACTGGCGAGAAAAATGGATGATTGCCATCCTTGTTTTGAGTCATTACTGAATTATTTAACGTAACAAGTCAAACATTAAACCTTGTAAAGAATGAATGGTAATTCACGGTAACCTCGTAAAACAATTCGATTATACCCAGCGTTTATTTGAAACAGGTGTTTATGTGTTGAAATGGTTGCCGTTGCCTGGCTATTAAAAAAAGAGACAGGTGGCTATTTGAGACCGAGTTGAATTGAAGTTTTACGGTACCTTTAACATAAAGTTAAAATAACAAAGAAAAGTTAGACAGTGTACTCACTCCAACGACAGTTTATGAAAGTGCTTAAAATGGTTACCTTGCAAGTAGTTACCTTGCATGTAGAAAGAGCCTGGGTAGACAGAGCCAGGTTTGGTGCCAGGATATCCTCCGTTGTCACGGGCATATTCATCCCCAGAGGAAGAGGCATACACCTAAAGGGTCAACCACAGTTCACGTTAAGCGCCATTTCAAACACACACACACGACATATGCCTACATTTAGCCCGCCCTAGAATAAAGTTGTCTGCTCCTTACATCTAAACTGGCAGGTATCACTATTGCCAAGACGACAACAAATGCATACTGTAACTGCCAATAATAAAACGGTGTTAATGTGTAACGGTTGTTGCACTAAGCAGCCAGGAGGTGGCGAGGGTGAAGCTGGCATGCTACCCCTGCTTGTGCTGTGTGAGAGAGCAGTCATGCCATGCTGGTCACGGCGACAGATCCAATCCCACAGCCCAGCCAGCGCTTCCTCTTTCCCAGGAGCCTAGTGACATAGCAGGGTTACCGCCTGAAGCTCGCCTCTCACCGGTAGCTCACACACAGACACACACACAATTGTCGAGTCCATGACCTCAAATAAGCAAGAGGATCACATTTAATGGTTTCTCCGATTTCTATAGTACCCAGACCGTGGGTTTTGGCATATATTATTAGTATATATTTGATTATATAAATGTATTGTATTGACATTTTTAACATTTAATTGGGGAGGGGGGGTGATATGAGTGTGTCCCAACCATGGGTTTGAATACTCAAATAGCCATTTTTGTTAAATGGCCCTTCAATGCTTCAATGGGCCATTCAAGTTATTCCGAACCACAATGAATGCTACATTCAAAATGCCATGCCATTCCCGAGCCTTCTTTTCGCATGTGTCGAGAACGTCGAATCACTCCCATAAAATTCATACGGACACAAAGATCCCAGCTTTCTGACACCATAACCCATCACTCACGCTTTCTGGCATGTATGAGGAGAAAGAGGGATGAGAGAGAGAGAAGAGGGGGGAGAGGATATGCTGCAAAGAATGCTAATCCAGAAAACTGTTTTTTTTCTTGTAATTTGATTTAACAGGGAGAAGTGGAAAGGGAATGGAGAGATGCACTTCTAATTACAGAGCCATCTGCCTGTTCCTGGACCCGGTCCAACTCCACAGGCAGCTGGGCTGAGAGAGGTGGGGGCTGGGAGCCAGTCAGCGAGAGAGGGAGGCATGGGGAGAGAGAGAGAGGTTGCAATGGAGAGGGAGCGAGGGAGGGTATTAAGGCGCTGATGATTTATGAAATAGGCAGAGAGATAAGGCTGGGGGGACAGAATAAGGAAATCTGAATGACTTAAAGCATGATATGGCGAGGGGAGTGTGAGGTAATAGGGGATTTACTACCATCACAGATAATTCGAGAGAACAAGCCAGAGATGACTTCATTGAACATTAGGCTTTGTCTTTCACGGGAAAACAATGTTGAGCGAATCCTCTGCTCTAGATAGATGTGGGGGAATGAAACAATGATTGCGGGTGGATAATTCTGTTCTTAAGAAGGAAAGAAAGAGGATTTCTGGTGAAAATCCTCACTAATGGGGGTTTCATGTAATTCAGGTTATGACCGTGTGTGAGGTCCTATAGTCAATGGCAAAACAAGTGATGTAATATGATAGAATAGAAAACAGATTCATATCAATTTAGAGAGACAATACTGTCTACATAAATAATACAACCAGTGTAGATGTCTCAGTAACAAGGGGCCACAATAAGGGAAATAGGATGTGTTGTATGTGACATTTAGGTTAGGGGTCAGGGCTGGACCCTAGTGTACAGGTATTGGAGGATTAGTGGAGGGGTCTGTCGATTGGGTTGGACGAGTGGGAGGACTTGAGAGCTTTGCCGGACTAGGTTACAACACAGAGCTGAGGGTGCGAAGGGAGGGGAGAGGGACACAGGATCATCAGCAGTCATTAATCTGGGCTCAGACACGGGCTAAGAGGCCTCGCGAGCAGCGCGCCTCACAACTGGGTCACTCACAGGGGGAGGCCACCCAGACCATCATGTGGCGAAGCGTAGGCAGACGGAGGGAGGGGGAGAGAAGGGGGGGGCAGCTGGGAGTTGAAATGAATTTACACTAAAACCGGTGTTTAACATCATCTATGTTTCATAGATGATGACCACAGAGGTTTCAATATGACTGTCATATTGGAGAGTGCATGTGGCAATGGTTTCAGTTACAGAACATTTTTTGTCTAATGGCAATATTTATTTTTTATGATCCCTGGCAGAGGGCCTTCCAGTCTTCCACTAATAAGGCATCAGGCAGCCCGAACACACCAGAAATATCTGGAACATCTTACAAGGCAAGGAAATACCCCCGGCATGCATTCTCAAGCAGTAGTTCAACACAAACAAGTCTAGTGTTATTTACCACTGTTGGTTATTTGGAAGTATTATCAGTAGCCCGAGCAGTGTTGTAGACTAGAGACTATAGTTGCTTATTTGCAGGCTTAGACAGTAGCCTGAGCCCAGTGTTGTAGACTAATGTTGCTTGTTTGGAGGCTCTCTCACTAGCCTGGACTGTCAGTTTGCCTGTGTGAGCAGAGGCCCTTTGCGAGGTCAGTCAGTCAGTCAGTCAGTCAGTCAGTCAGTCAGTCAGTCAGTCAGTCAGTCAGTCAGTCAGTCAGTCAGTGTCCGTCCGTCCGTCAGTCCGTCAGTCCGTCAGTCAGTCAGAGAGCTGATGGAGCAGACAGACAGGGTGGTGAGTGTGTTAGCGTGGGGAGACTGTCTGTCTGTCTGTGGGCTGTGAAAGGGAGCAGAATGAACACTCACTGAGGACGGCAGGCCAGGGGGCTTGCGGATCTTCTTGGGTTGGGTGTCTACAGGGAGACAGAGAGAAGGTAAATCACATGGCTCGCTTCATCAAGGTCGACTGTTGTGTCTAGTTTGAAAATAACATCCTAATGACTGTGTATTGCTAGCGTTTTCACAGTTAGAGAATCATGCTACGCCTATTACTAATACTCTTGCTCAAATCATCCGACAGAGAAGGCAAAAGCCTGGAAAACATTAAAGAACTAAAGTGGGCTTCTTCCCGAACCACCGTACCTAGCTGGCCATCGGGAGGCCTCCTCCTGGGGTTGTTGGGGTACGATCCGGGGTAGAACTGAGAGGTAGACTTTAGCCCAGAGGGGGACATGGCATCTGGACTGGGCATGGCGATGTCACTGGGTAGGAAGCCAGGCTGGCAGAACAACACAAAGAACAAGGGGTTAACAAACAACACATGCAGGAATGCATACAAAGCACACATGAATGCACAGTTCTGGGAAATCCAGAACGCTCTAATTCAATGTGTTTCGGATGAAAGGAGAAGTGAGAAAACTGGGTCGTCTTTATACTGAAACCAGACTTTAGCTCAAATCAAGTTAGAATTGGTGACATAGGAAACCTAAACTATGATCTTAACTAGGTTTAATAAGCAAAGGGGTCAGAAGCACTCTTACCTGACCACCAAAGGAAGAGTATGCTATCCTCTCATTTTTACCTGTAAGAAGAAATTGACAATTAGCGGCTTCCTTATGGAATGGTAGTTAAACATCGGGTATTTGGAGTATACTTTAACAATGACAAAGTCAAAATCAGTAGCTGTTTAAAATACAAAGTAGTGATAGAAGTGCCCCCCCCCCTTTCAGAGCGCTCAGCTGCTGGCCAGACAAAACCCAAGGGAGCATTTCTGCTCCAGTGCTCTTAACATCCCCAACGCACACACGCTTCCTGGCACTATGTCACTCAGATCATTTCATGGTTATAACAAAACACGTGCACACCAACAGTAACTCCACTACTTATTTACAACCGATCCCAATTACAACACTGAAAGACACAGAGACAAGCCAGCAGAGATTCTGAGCATAGCCTACCTCCGATTCCTGAGCTGAGGAAGGGGGATGACAGGCCCTCGTGCTCATTGTAGTGGGAGCCATCTCCGTAGCCCTGTGGGGAAAAACACAGAGGGGAAGACAACATGGTAAAGAGTCAGTCAGCAGAGTTCACTGATCAATAATGAGTCCTTCCATGCCATGGCCAGCGCACTGGTTCATCCCTGTCTGTAAACTACCATGTGAGCTCAGGAAATGTGTACGGGATCCAGTCTCTAGCAATTTCTTAATCATCAAGTTGTGTTAATAACAGTTTGCTGCAGCCAATCTTCACCCCCTGTACACCGTTCCTTATATTTACAATGAGACGAGCCAAGACAGTTACCGTGGATGTGAAGCCACAAATTACCGTTGGGCTTCCACAGAGGTAAAGACTAGCGCAGAGCCTGCCAACGCCCGACTCTGAGCCAGGCTATTAGGTACAAAGTAAAACTACCAGTCTGAATCAAATGCATAGTTTGCCAATGCACTGAGCTGTTGTGAAGTGAGTGTGTAGTGTATGTGAGCCTGTGATGAGCCCCTGGTAGTGCTTACCCTTCCCTGGTTGAAGGGGGGGCTGTTTTGTTCTCCTGGGCCCCAGGATCCAGAGCCATTGCGCTCATCCAAAGCTGGAAGAGAGAGAAATGAAAGGGTTAGACTCGCACTGACTGGCGAAAGTACAGAACGTCACCATTTATATGAGGGTAGGCTATTTTATACTTATCTGTTTTACCTTTTAGAAATGAAAGCACTTTCTGCATTTAGTCCCCCCATTTGAGGAGGTCATATCACGCTAGGAATATAAAACCAAATATTACAAATTTGACTACTTTAATATACAAGTGAAATTGTCTAAATACCTATGGACACCTTCAAATGAGGGGACTAGATACATCAAGTGCTTTCATTTCTAAAATGGTAAAACATATACGTATGAAAATACAGTCAAATAAAAGGTACTGTCACATACTGTCACCTCATATGAAACATGTGATCTCAAATCCCAAATGGTGGAGTATAGAGCAAAATTCTGTTTTAGCTTCACTGTCCAAATAAATATGTAGGGGTATATGTGTAGGAATGTAGCCATAATGCTAGCACCCATCACTCAGCTGAACTTGTCAGCACTGCAGGGTCCCTGAGCCAATGCATGTCATTCACAGGTCTTAAATGGCAACACCATTGGGACAACACATCACCTTTAAGAGAATCTGTCATTGTCGCATTAAAGAGGGACCATTCCATATGTCCATGTGAAAACCTCAAATTGAAGAAGCAGTGACGGGAACTGCTGTTTTAAATCACCAGTCTGAAACAGGGCATTTCACTGATTCTACAGTGGGCAATGATCCTGTCGTAGTTGACTGAGAAACCAGATGATAACAGAATATGTGTCATTGTCCAGCTTCTCATTTTCATTTTTTTCACAGCAGTTGTGCAGATGCCATAATATGGTAAGCCATAAATCGCCAAATAACATACATATTCAATACACAAATCATATATGAATATGTTAAATCATTTCACGAGTGGCGGCTGTGTGGCTGAGGAAAAACAAGCATTCTAAAGATTGGTGGAGCAGAAATTCCAAAATACCCCCATCACCCCTTTCTCCTTGTCTTATCCGTTAATGCTACCAAGCCTCTCTGGAGACACAGGGCTTAATTGCATACTGATTTGCATAATTGTGCATATTAATGCAGTTTCCTTATGAATATTCATATTCCTCCTTTGAATTCTGCCTAATTAAAAAAATGTGTGAGAGAGAGTGAGGGGGGGAGTGAGGGTCTGGGCGAGATGAGCGGCTGACGACTCAGAATGAGTGATGAGGCTAACAGAGCGGTGCAAGCACCTACATACGCCATGACAGCTATGATCTATGGAGCTGATGCCACTGGCATGGAGAAGCAGGGGAGCAGAGAGAGAGGCACCTCCAAATATCAGCCTTACTCAGTCACTGTCAGTGAGCTGAAAGGTCACACTGCTAAGACAGTCACATTTAGTCACAAGGACTGATGGACACAACTAAATATGAGCGACAGGCTTTGCATGGACACCACTTCAACAGCCCTGCTGGCAGAGTTAGTCCACTCAATACGGAGACACGATCAAATCCACATAAGTGGCACCCCAGGGCCATAAAATAAGGCTTTTTAAAAACCTTCTCCATTATCCAGTGTCTACAATGGCTTCGTTCCAACAGCCAGTCAATAGTAGTATTTGGTGCCCACATAGACCTACGGCACTTAATAAAAGGCCTCCATTTGGCGAGCGGGTACTACATGAGATAGAGAGAGCATCGCCTTGCAGAGAAACTCTGACAACATTGTTTCACACTTTGTGGAGTAATTAACTTGGAGGCAATTAAACAAGGTGGGGAGCTGCTGAGGTGACACCGACGCACAGCCAGCTATATTGAGAAGTGAGAGCCAAACACTGAGGAGCCTACTGCCACAATGGAAGAGGGGAGGAGAGACGGAGGATGGGAGGACAGGGGTGAAGGACTGAAGGAAAGAGGAAAAGGCATGGGCGATAAGAGGGGAGAAGTACAGGGCTGAGGGACTGGAGAAGGACAGGTCTGGGGGACTAAAGGAGACAGACTTCATGCTGCAATAATTGTTTCATGTTCATTCTTCATGCTTTTACAGAAGATCTTCAATTTCATTGTTTACGTGTAATGATGTTATAAGTGTGGTTCCATTCTCTTCTCCCACTTTCTACCTGTTGAAACGTTGCGCTCCAACGTCTAACCTGATTCAGTAGATGAGAATCTAGTGAAGGCCATGAGGGCAATATTAACACTGTACAGGGCAGCCGGCCGCTGAACAAATAATCTGATTTTGAGGCACAAAATCGTCTCACTGGGCAAAATCGAATATGCCTCTGAAAAGGCAGCCTGGATCATTTCTTGTGTAAGTCTTAAAACCACAAGCTATAGGCTAGGTCTAGTAGACCAGCCATTTTCTAGTGCCACCAGTATAGGACATATTAGATAGAAGTTGGCTGTTCAGATCATAAGGTGACAAACATCCTATGACAATCATCTGAAATAATATTTGTGTGGGAGTGTGTGTGCACAAGCATGTGTCTCTGCCTGTGAGAGAGGGTTGTTTGTTGTGGTTGGGGGGGAAATGTGGCCTGTCCTGGGTGGGTGGGTGACGGGGCCAGCAGCTGCAGAGGTGAGTGAGGCGATGCCTGGTGGAGCCCTGCGGGTGTTACTGCTCCCACAGCCCCAGCTCCAGCTCCCCTCTCCACACGCTCTGGGCTATGGGCTCCGACGAGGAGGGGAGGACGCCTAATGCAATTAGCACCCCTCCGAGTACTTTTGTGTTGGTGAATAGAGGCGGACTGGTAGGCCACAACTCCACCGCTGCCTTTCCCGCGCTGAGTCACCTACTAGTAGAACAGAAGCGGTGATGTCACAGGCTACAGTTGGGCCAGTCAAACAGGAAGTTGACCTGTTTGCAGGAGAACAATACAGAACAAACAGGCTGCTCTTTGTTATGGCCATGCGATCTTATCATAATGGAGGACTGAAGTCAAGTTGTCATTTCAGGAAAAAGTGGAAGAGGTGCGAAATACACATTTTTCACATACATTGCCTACTTCAATAGAAGTCCATTCTCCTCAGGTGAAAAACTGACGTAAAACTGCTAAAGTGTGTAATTTAGACCTGTGCCGATGCTACTCCCTGTTGATTGTATATCTAGTTATAACAAGGGATTTGGTGCAGCTTCAGAGTGGAAAACAGGAAGAAACGTATCCAACAAGCCTGAATTGTAGCTTACGGATGCCCTAATCTCTCACTGGATTGATAGGCTTGTGTCATAACCTCGAACAGAATCTCTAGAGGTTGGCGGTGTGGCACTCGTGCTATTACGAGCTACCTGGAGTTCTCTGAAAGTTAAATGTGACATCTTGAAGTATCACATTCGAATGGTGTCAATGACCAAGGGGCACACTTAGGACAGGGGCAGGAATTAACTTCTCACTGCTAAGTAATTGCCTGCTGTAATAGAAACAAACTGAGTCCTGCCACTGATCCCCATTCAGAGGGTTCCCACTCTGGCCAACACTCCATGCTGGGCCAGTTAAGTGTTCCAGAGCTCGGGGTGAGGGGCATTGTCTCCGGCTGAAGCCATTTCCTGTGAACCAAGTGGGGGGAAGAGCCTTGTGCCGAGTTGGGGGAGGAGTGTTTTATACTTCAGGGTGGGGGAGTCGTTTCAAGTCCATAAGCCCTTTTCTGCCTTTGTTCCTCTGCGGCTGAGTTCTTACTCTGGGGGCCGCACAGAGTGTGACTCCATTTCACACTGCAGGTTGGCAGGGTGACAGAGGGAAGGAACATGACTTACTAATAACATTCAGCAAAAGCTACTCGCACACAGGGGTTTCAGGTGTTCCGAGGTGGGAAAATACAAGCCATGATGGTGGTAGAAAAAGATGCTTTGGAAGTTTAAAAAAATATTTATTTGAATTCACTAAATAGAGACATATTGTAAATCTAAACGGCCACCAAGATAGTTTTCTTCATCACCCCACCAAAAAACACATTGGGTCTCATTCAACAACCAAAAATAAAGAAGACACTCTTCTGAATTAGAGAGATTTTGTCATCCAACACACAGCGTTCAAAGGCACCAACAACGTTCTGAAGCTTTAGCACAGATGAATCATCTTGGTTAGATAAAAAGAGCGGGGGTTAAAAGGGGGAAATGTGCACACAGAGCAGGCTTGAATATTTCCACAGGAGAACTAGGATCAAACTAACCAGCTCTGGACAACTTACTACCAGCAATAAAAGGTGATGAAATACCATCCCACACAGCGGAAGTAGGAGGTCAATCAAAAATATATACAGTATCTTTAAATTCTATTGCCAAGTGAATGGGTGAAGGCATAATGCAATAGAACAAAACCACTACTGCACCACTGCTCTAGTACTTTAAACGTATTATATAAGGACAATTAGCAATGTTGCAGCTACATATAAACAGCCATTATCCATTACTTACTGACCTTACTAAAAGTCGATACAATAGAATTTAGGTACAGCCCTGCAGGGTATTTAAGGCTCAGGAAGACAGTTTTACAGTATTCTGCATTCAGAACAGAATCTTACCTGATCCGCCAAACTGACTGCTAGCGAGTGTCGTCGGTCTGTTCTTCCCATTAGCCACAGGTGGTGCAAACATCTAGAATAGAGAAGAGGTGGGAAATAAATACTGACGTGAATATTCACATAGGCCACACCTTCACTGAACATACAGTGAAGCTAGATCATCGTCTGTGATGTGAAATGTGGGCTGGACACGGATGTTAGGAGTGATCTAGCCTAATCCCTGGTCACAGGTGCTTGCTTAACATGCCATCTCATGAGCCACTGTGTGTGCTTCTGCCTCTTGGCATCTGGGCCAGCAACAGCCATACTGTAACATTATCAGCCAATCCTGGCACAAAACAAACACACACACACACACACACACACACACACACCTTTGTCTCCAATGGGTTTAGATTCCATGCATAGCTACTGCTTACAGGACCATGGACACATTTCTGATTTGAGTGGGTGGCTACACAAATGGATGTGCATAGCAAACCTAAGTCTTGATTGAGGGCATGATATTTGATGCTCCACACACACTAGTGGCCCATTAAGTAAGAGAGGGAATAAAACCAATGGAATTTCCCTACACATAAGGCTTCAATAACACAGAGAGGAAATCAAATACCTGGGCAGATCTTATATTAGTAAGCTGTGGTTAGTGGAGGAATATCGATGTGTGGGACATCAAGTCCGATGACAAGCGTTTACTTAATTAGGGTTCCTGGTCTTGAATTCAAAGATATTTTTCCACGTATAGTAATTACCCATAACAATCAATTTACACAGGCTCAGCTGTTCAATTTATCCAGAGAAAAAAAAAACAGACATGTCAACTTAAAAGCCCAACAGAAATCATACGGTAAAAATGAATGAACACACAGGCTGATGCCAGCAAGTAGATGAAAATCAAACCCAAAATCTCCTATTAATCTGACCATTCATAAAGACCTGCTATTCAAGAGACATAAATGACAGGGTTACCCCATTCCACACAGCATGTATTGAGTTGAATATACGATGTGGGTGTTTCAGCGCCAGAACCACTCAAAAGTATGGAGCGTCCCTTCAAACGCTTCCCATAAGTTATCACCAGCCATCGAAATATTGAAAGGTTGTGCACAAAATAAGAAAAACCAAACTCAGAGCAAAAATAAACACTACGGCAAAATAGGAATCAAATACATCTCGCTTGAATAAATCTTCACAATTCAGGTGAGCCCAAACCATAAATCAACCTTACTGATTTTTTTTCATGTTCAAACACTGGTTTAAAACCAATGAATAAACACCTAGGACCTGTGGTACATTCAGGTGACCTTGCTTAGACTTATTGAAGACGGGGTAAAACAAAACAAAAATATTCAAATCAAATAACTTCTGGGAGGGATGAAGCTACTTCTGCCATGCCGGAGTTCAAGGATGGAAAAGAACATGGGGTAAGCAATGTGGGAAAATTATAACCTCCTAATGAATCGGGAACAAGGAGAACAGTTTAACGGTTTTGCTGTCATTATATTGGATATGTAACGGGCCCGTCCCTCCCCATTCAGCCGCTCTCTCTCTCTCCCACCCTCCCGGTCCAGCAGTCTATGACCTGGTCCCAGACCCCTAGCCCACTCTCTCTTACCGCACTGAAATCCAGGAGGTCGTTGAGTTCCTTGTCTTGTGTTCCCACTGCAGTCATTCTCTGCTGCTGCTGCTCGTTCATGCCCCTCAGTCACTAACAACCCTACGAGAGAGATTCGCAAATAAGATAGACTGACTTTTAGTGGAACCAGACTAGACAGCACAAACACATTGAATGTGACTGAAAAAATAAAAAAATAAAATAAAAATCAGGCTAGATATTACTGGCTGATATGCCTGAGGAATTTCTGAGTTCTATCACTTGAGAAAATGAATGAACATACTGCTTTTTTCTGGCCATGTAATTCACTCTTACCTACAACTCACTATGGACACGGATGCGTAGAAAGTTGGCGAAAGTTGAGTACCCAGACTAAAAGTTCAAGATCCGTCCCCTCTTATTGTTGTCTAGATGATTTCCCAGAGGCCCTACAACCTTAACACTGCCGCCTGCCCACCTAGGACTTCTTCATGGTAATAATAGTTGCCAGACATGGGTATTTTGGCATATGGGACATGGATATTCAAAAAATATACCGGAAACAAATGGGCAACACTATTTTGTTGTAACCGAGTTAAAATGGGTAGCACCATTTCCCTTGTCGCATATAGGCCATTGCAATAATTCATTGGGAATAATCACATATGAGCAAATACAACATAAAGAAAGACCAGAGATGGTCATTAACTCCATTGGGCATGACCACATAGGTTACTAACAGTGAGGCATCACTACACAGGCTGCAAGGAAGGGAATCGGACACTCCATATGAAGAATATAGGCCTGCCTAGTTAATGTATCCCTTATTCAACCTTTACCAAGGCTAATCACTTCTCTCAGGCCATGTCTTCCACAACAAATCACATGCACGTTGATCATCCATTTCTACATGAAAGTAAAGTATATTAGGTTTACAATTAGACATAATTGGAGCTATTGTTAGACCAAGGCAATAGGGGTGAAAGGCAGAGCTAATGGACGTACGCAAACATGTCATTACGAAATTACCATATGTCAGCACAGAGGAACCTTGTCAAATGGCACAAAAGGCATGAATACTGGATTTACCCTGTGTTTTGCATTCCAACGGGAGCCCGAGGCAAAGAGGCAGAGCTCGGATGCTCAGCAGCACTACATGCCTCAGAATAAACTGCCAGTGCAACAGAGAAGAAGCACTAGGGCGCCAACAGGTGGTGTACTTTTACAACCTCCTTTGTAGTCCATTTCTTGTGCAATTTGTTGTAAACAACCATTTGAAGGTTTGAACCACAAAATAAATGCAACTTGTCAGGTGTAAATGTAAACACCAAATTTGTAACAATACATCAATTGCAAAATTAAAGCTATTCTTACACTCTTCATATTTGTCACACACACACACACACACACACACATAGGGCTAGTAGTTCCTTTGAGCCTAGAGTGGAATCAAGGAATTGAGGTCTTTTAATTTTTATTTTTATTTTTTTTACAAATTACGCTTTAGTATCTTCAATGTTTAATAAATTCCTTGGAGAAGACGTGTACATTTTTTTTTTAAATACTTTAAAAAATGCCTATAAACCATGCAAAGGAGCCATCAGGATCAGGCCTTGGTATTGAAAGTGAAGGCAGGTTAGGCCTTAACCTTGAAACAAGACCCCCCCACTCAATATAACAATAGGCCCAATTGTAAATATGCCTATGTTGTCTTGCCACACTTTTGGATAAGGTGGTAGACCAAGGATACACAAACCTTGCCAAACATAAACCACAAAAACAATTACTGTTCCAAAATGTTGTGGGCACATCTGGATATTTCAAAAGACGCTGGCACTGTGGATACACACATTTTATTGTACAGAATTGTATCTTTTGCTACCCAGTTAGAACAATATTCGGAAGCAATAGATTAGGGCTATGGTCGCCTTGTGCACTTGAGCCAGACAAGGCATGACATCCTGCATGTGCAAAACTATAGCCTGTATTCCTAAAAGGAACATATTTTTAACACAATTTTTATGTTATTTTAATTAAACAAAACACATTTTGACAAGTTGGCTACTCTACCCACACCTTGCATATACAGACCTCTGTTTCTGATAGCTGACATCAATACAAAATCCATTGTGGTCATGAACTTCCCAAAACCTTCGAACATATTCAACCACCACCAAAAAAACTAATAGTAGAATGTGAGCTTTGGACAATTGTGTTTTAACTTTGAATAGACATTAACAGAAAATGTAAATATATGTTTTGAGTTGAAAAATCTAAAATACAACTGTTGCTTCTCAGCAAGGGAATATAATGTGTCTGGCTACAATGAATCCAACTAAAACTTGACATTATTGTCGGAAATATCGTCATGATCAAACGTATTCAGAAATCTGCTGGGTTCAACGATATTTTCGTTCCAATGAAATGTTTCCATATCGTTTCCCGTAGTTTCCCTAACTGAAACAACGTAAATATTTATTCCTGGTTGCAAACTCCTACTCCGCTCGCTAGCCGTTTCCAAGGATAATAGGCCACGTCTAGGTCCTATAGCCTACTGAAAAGGGATGCTTTCCAGCCGGAGGATATTGTCAGTTTCCAAGGGCTCTATATTGTGGAATTAAGAATGGGATCTCTCTCCACACAAAATGTAAAATAATTCCATTAACCTTGAGGAAAAGAAAAAACATCTAAAAGACACTGAAAAACAAATAATGTGTCCTCTTTGAATAACTGTGAAAGTAATTGAAATAAGGTTATAAATACGTTATTTCTTTTGAAATATGACAACAAACTCAAGGTTGAAGTTCGCATTTCAGTTAGTCCAAAAAGGAGATGGTGGGGGGGTGGGGGAATAAGGAATTTCCTGCCAAATGTGGAATAAAATAAATGTAAGTCTAGCCTGTGACCAGCCGCTTAACCACTTTCATAAAGGGGTCGTTGTTTGTGTATTAGTGGTTATAGAAACGTCTGCGTTAGTTGCTTTACATTTCTGATGAACTCTTGCAGTGGCAGGGTGAACCAATGAAAGTACAAGTTTATAATGCCCCTCAACATTACTTAGGCTATATAGCCAATTAGATTTAGTCGTCATTCCCACTGATCAAACATAGGCTTCTTTATGGGAAAATTGAGACTAGTAAACACATCAAAGTGAGTCAAATTCAGAATAACCTATATCTTTATGGTGAACAAAGGACTAATTTCCCCCACTACACGGTTGGTGCGGAGACCATCACAGACTTGAGGGCTGAACTCGCCACCTTACTAGAAACCAGACAAAAACTTGCATCCCCCCGCTCCAACCACACATTCCCAAAACTTTTGATAATTGTAGAAGTCAGACGTTCTACAATTGGCCACATCACACCTAATGAATTCGTGCAATTTCCCCGACTATATGTCAGTCTGAAACAGAAGCATTTTTTACCTTTAATCTTCAAATGTCTGGCATCCAACAGTAAAAAGAAAGGCTGTCTCTCGCAGGGGGAAAAAACATAAAACTTCAAGAGAATTTCAACCTCAGCGCGTGAAACGCATTGGATCGCTGTAGGTCTTCCTTATTCCTCCTGAACCTTGCTTCGTTACACTGTCCACGTCATTAGTACAATGTAACCAGTTTGTGTCCAATCAATATCTAGTTATTAATCTCACGTCTTCCTTTTTGTTGTTACAATTGAGATGATTTCATTCTTCTAGAAGACATCTTAACCACCTCCGTCCACATTGTCAAAAGCAACAACGTATCCTTCCGCATAAAAAGAGGGCCTCAAAGCAGCGGTGTCCAATTTCAAACGCCTATATAGAGACAACCTATTTGCTCCTCGGAAAAGAACAAATATAAGTTGTAACGACTTAAATTGATGTAACCGCCGCATATGTTAAATCGTTGGTCAACAGTTAATGTGTACTCTTCAAAATAAAGGAGATCTAAAGGACTACGCCTTTTAGCGGAAGGTTATAGTAGGAAAGTTAGCTGCGATTACACAGCAGCTTCACGAGATGGAATGATAAATCCGTAAAAGCTTAGCCAATAGAAAAACATATATGAGTGACAAGCAGACACAGAAGCCAATAGCCGACCGCAAATACATATTTGAACCTCCCTCTTCTTGACGCCTGGTTTGCTGTGTGCTCAGGGAGGCTGTGAGGGGGCTACAGTGTAGCCTCTGACATCATTTTAATGCTGTGGTTAACATTTTGCTCGGTCTACATTTTGTAAGCGTAGCCTAGGCTACTCCAAGCAGAAGGGTGAAATTGTCAAATAAATAACATTCATTGCCTAACTATATCACACTACTAGTTGTACAAGGCTTGGCTACAACTATGTGCACTGTAGTGCCAACAGAGTGGGCATCACTAAATTGTTAATTCAGACTAGCCATAAGATCTAGCCTAGGAATAGGCTGTTTTTGCCATTTAGACTTTTACAATTTCTTGATAATCAAAATGTTCACCTTAAAACTGGTCACACCGTTGAGTGTATCTCATTTTGGCAAAAATATTTTCTAACAAATGGATAATAGATAATCAATAACTATTTTATTATTCGGGGCCTGAGTTTTTTAGACCAGGTGATATGACCAGGGAAACCTCAAGGCTAGGTTGATTGGTTATGTTCAATGCTATTTTCACTTGGACATAAAACTAAAGCGTCCTCTGTCTTTCTGCGCCTGATACATAGACCTGGGGTGGAGAGAGAGGGGAAAGGAAAGAGTATAGTATGGGATCATAACAGAGCATGAATGTGGGGGGAGGGGAGAGGTCTGGCTGCAGAGAGAGAGAGAGAGAACATGTGTTGAGAGAGAGCGCATAGCGAGGTCTAAGTTTGTTTGATGACGATATCCATAGTGATTAATCAATCAATCAATCAATCAAATGTATTTATAAAGCCCTTTTTACATCAGCAGATGACATAAAGTGCTGTACAGAAACCCAGCCTAAAACCCCAAACAGCAAGCAACGCAGATGTAAAAGCACGGTGGCTAGGAAAAACTCCCTATAAAGGCAGGAACCTAGGAAGAAACCTAGAGAGGAACCAGGCTCTGAGGGGTAGCCAGTTATCTTCTGGCTGTGCCGGGTGGAGATGATAAAAGTACATGGCCATTTAAGGTCAGATTGTTCTTCAAGATGATCACAGTGGTTGTAGAGAGTGCAACAGGTCAGTACCTCAGGAGTAAATGTCAGTTGGCTTTTCATAGTCAAGCATTCAGAGGTTGAGACAGCAGGTGCGGTAGAGAGAGAGAGCCGAAAACAGCAGGTCCTGGACAAGGTAGCACGTCCGGTGAACAGGTCAGGGTTCCCTAGCCGCAGGCAGAACAGTTGAAAATGGAGCAGCAGCACGACCAGGTGGACTGGTTACATCCAGGAGTCATCAGGCCAGGTAGTCCTGAGGCATGATCCTAAGGCTCAGGTCCTCCGGGAGGGGAGGGAGAGAGAATTAGAGGAAGCATACTTAAATTCACACAGAACACCAGATAAGACAGGAGAATTACACCAGAAATAACAGACTGACCCTAGCCTCCCAGCACATAGACTAATGCAGCATAGATACTAGAGACTGAGTCAGGGGTGGGTCGGGGGACATAGTGGTCCCATTCAATTGAATGATTAAGATCTTAAGAAAAACTATATGAGTTAATAGCTTGATAGTTTGTATTTTCCATAAATTACCACGAAGATACACATCCTTGGAATGAATGGTTTTAATAATCTTCACCTCCCCTGACAAAGGGAAAAATATTTGCAAACTAAGTGGACCGCACATATGTTATAGACAGCTTATATTCTTCATATAGTATGTCTTTCTGTTATTAGTTTTTTTACTTTTACCCCTTTTTCATGGTATCCAATTGGTAGTTACAGTCTTGTCTCATCACTACAATTCCTGTACGGACTTGGGAGAGGCGCAGGTCGAAACACAAACCAATCAAGCTGCACTGCTTCTTAACACAATGCCCGCTCAACCCGGAAGCCAGCCGCACCAATGTGTCGGGGGAAACACCGTACACCTGGTGACCGTGTCAGCGTGCATTGCACCCAGCCCATCACAGGAGTCGCTAGAGCATCCCGGCCGGCCGGCCAAACCCTCCCCTAACCCGGATGATGCTAGGCCAATTGTGCACCGCCCCATTGGTCTCCTGGTCGCGGCCGGCTGCAACAGAGCCTGGACTCGAACCAGGATCTCTAGTGGCACAGCTAGCACTATGATGCAGTGCCTTAGACCACTGTGCCACTTGGGAGGCAGGTTTTAGGTTATTCTAATGTCCGTTTTATAATTTCTACTGAACAAATACATAAAACACAACATGTAAAGTGTTGGTCCCATGTTTCATGCACACAAGGACACTCTAAAATGTGCAGTTTTGTCACACAACACAATGCCACAGATGTATCAAGTTTTGAGGGAGCGTGCAATTTGCATGCTGACTGCAGGAATGTCCGCCAGAGTTGTTGCCAGAGAATTGAATGTTAATTTCTCTACCATAAGCTGCTTCCAATGTCATTTTAGAAAATTTGGCAGTACATCCAACCTGCCTCACAACCGCAGACCACGTGTAGTCACACCTGCCCAGGACCTTCACATCCGGCTTCTTCACCTGCGGGATCGTTTGAAACCAGCCACCCGGACAGCTGATGAAACTGAGGAATATTTCTGTCTGTAATAAAGCCCTTTTGTGTGGAAAAACTCATTCTGATTGGCTGGGCCTGGCTCCCAAGTGTGTGGGCCTATGCCCTCCCAGGCCCACCCACGGCTGTGCCCCTGCCCAGTCATGTGAAATCCATAGATTAGGGCCTAATACATTTATTTCAATTGACTGATTTCCTTATATGAACAGTAACTCAGTAAAATCGTTGAAATTGTTGCATTTATATTTTTGTTCAGTATATGTGAGAGCCTCTGCCTTAAACCTTGGCATAGCACTTGTATTAATGAATTCAGGCTGGGTATCATATGGATGGCCATAACTGATGATGACTATCTGTGTTTATGGTATAAGTTGTGACCAAACAGGACAGTTAGAAAGCAAAGAGTTTGTATGGAAATTGTTAAAGGCGTTAACCAAATATCTAACTCTCCATTCAGAGAAAGAGGGATGGGCTGCCAATAGGAGATATAGGTAAATAATCATGTGTGTCCCCTGGGTAGGAGAGCCTCGGCAGCACAGTCTGCATTAATTAGTCCCAGAGACAGTCTGTGGAATGTAGTAGGGTTATTGCCTAGAAAAAATGCACATATGGGTCATAAATACCTTTACTAACACACTGAACACATTGACAGAAGACAGGATTTTTTTTAAATCCCGCTGTCAAAGAACATCTGACTCACTTATCTGACAACCACTTGAACAATCCTGTCTTAAGGTATCTATTAATCAAAAATAAAAATTCTAACAGATGGAAACATCTGTTTGAAAATGAATTGCCAGAAAAAAATATATTTTTCCAGTATTGGGCCCTGGGTAAGAATAGTGCTGTTGTCAGTGTTAACAATGAGATTTGTAAGCCCTCCAAGTAGTTTGTAGTAACAGCTGGGCCTGACACGGAGAGCATGTACAAGGGCAGCCAGAGTGAAGAGGGAGGGGGTGGAATAAAAAAAATCATATCTGAGAACCGTTAACTATCGGATAATAAACGTGAATTCATAGAATATTGAGAGTGGATAGTGAACAACAAGAATTATAGGTAGAATGGAAGGGGCATTGCATATAATTGTAAATGGAGTAGACATTTTTGTCAAGAGTACCTATAAATGTTTTATCAATACTGTGTGTTGCAGAGAAATAGAGCAGCATGATTTTAAATCACATAATTTAACCATCACTCATATTGCAGTGAGTTGTTTATGAGTAATAGGTTATATAATGGTATCACGACAGTCCCAGATTATCATCATTATATCATTGTCACTGTACGAAAAAATGGATACCAAAATATCCAGTATATAATATACCATTTTAAAATACATTAATAGTACAACCACATAGAATGTATTTGGAGAGGGAGACTGCCATATTTGCCCCCATAACTTCCTTCAAGCCATTCCCCGCCTCCTCTCTGTAATTAACGACAGATGCACATGGAACATTTGCATATGTCTAGCACATTGGTGCTAATCGGTCATATATTTGTGCACATGTATCAAATATTAATACGTGTATGAATCTTTGAATATTGATCAATTCATGTAAGTAATAAGTGTGTACTAAGTGTACTAATTATGCAATTTTAGATGTATTACAGTACAGAAACAAATAAAGAAAGGGGAATTATCCCCTCCTGGGACAACATGGAATGAAGCACTGTATCAAATCAAATTTTATTGGTCGCATATACATATTTAGCAGATGTTATTGCGGGTGTAGCGAAATGCTTGTGTTCCTAGCTCCAGCAATGGAGTAATATCTAACCATTCACAACAATACACACATATCTAAAAGTAAAATAATGGAATTAAGGAATATATAAATATTAGGATACCACTGTTCTTTGTTCCATTTTACACTGAACAAATGGTAGCATTTACCTTTCCTTTTTATGTTCTGTGGTTTGGTGCTACCTGTCTCAACAGTCTCTTACATCTTTTGTCACATCCAGCCCTCTTCCCCAGCATCCTCTCTGTTCAGTCTATAGGAAGCCACTCATGCAAACCACATCACCAGGTTATATCACACAGCAGTGAGACAAGCTGCTCACTACCTTACACATGGAGTGCCTCACAGCCAATGGCTGCGTAATGGTAGAGGCTTTGGTTTGGGTGTGGGGGAAGGGCAGAGGTGCATAGGGTTCTGATCACACAAGAAACTAGGCCAAGGGCGACAATCCCTCAAACTCTAGCTCCTCCCATCACTGCAACTTATTACAGTCTCATGACAATCACTTGCAAAAATGTAATTAACCAGACATAAAAAAGTATTTGATCCACAACACGTGTGTTTAGAGAATAAACCGTACCTATTTTAGGGATGATTCATAATTTGGTACCCCTTGAAAGCCATGCTCCAATGAAAGGGCGGATGGTAGCAGGTTATATAGATTGATAGCGTTGGCTGGGTGCCCGTGTTCTGAGTCTATCTCTGCAGAAGGAAGGGGAGGAGAGAGGGACCTATCTGTTGTGCTCTCTGTGCTCATGGCAAACAGAACCCCACAGAGTCGAAACTGTCCAAACTCAGACTCCCACCTGTGTAATACCAGCAAGGTGCACAGAGAAGAGCAAGTGTTTAAAAAGCTACAAGGTCAGCTAGCTATGGGGAAACACACAAGGTTAATATTGAATGTGATGTGAAGACACCTCAAATTAAAATAGTTGGTACATAATGTAACCTCATGGTTCACAAAGAACCCTCATGTGAACACAAATGTGTTATATATTATATTTCTAATAAAATACTGGGGCAGAGCTCCATAGAGCAGAAGATTTGTTTTGTGGATTGACCTTAAAATGTATCTCACAGACATCCCAGAGCTAAATTGAACACAATGTTGAATGTCACAGACAAAAACAAATCAACAGTGTATTTGCAAAAAACACAAACCCCATTGCCCTCCCCGTTTTCAGATGAGGTGGTTTCCTGACCACTGTATTTCTCTTGTGATTTCTGTCACCCCTTCTGCCATCTTGGAATCCCATTATAGAGCAGTAGTTCCTAGGGTAGCCCCTGTTCTGCCACCCACGCCTTCAGGTACAGTTAACAGAACACTGGCTTCCTGTTTACAAAACCAGGCAGGCACATCAGAACCACACCACGGAGCAGACTTGCAGTCGCATGAGCAAGAGCAAGAAGGAAAGCAAAAATGTGGCAGTGTAATGAAAGAGGGACAAATATAACTAATTTCTTGAGAGAGAAAGAGAGGTCCCTGGCAATATCAACACTGCCCAATCTTTGGTCTCTTGACATTTTGTAAATATAATGTAATAAATAGTCAGATACTGAGTAGGAGGTGTAGGAAGGCAAAGTCATATCATTACAATCAGATCAAGGTTTGAATTGACTTAAAATCAATTGGAGCAGGCATGTCAGGGAGAGGACAGGAGGAGGAAAAGAAGGAGAGATGGATGGGAGCGAGTGGGGGAGGGAGACAGAGATTGTTGGTGTCGTGGGAGCACAGGAACAACAATAACAGCAGTGTGTGTGTGTGTGTGTGTGTGTATTAAAGCGAGAGAGTGGAAGTGGGGGGTATTGTTTCTCACAAAAGTGATGAAATGACATCTCCTCTCCTCCACAACACAGCTGCTGCAGCAGTAGAACACATTCTGACAAGATACCTGACCTTTTTTTGTTTTCTCCCTGACACACGTCAGGTCATCACTGTGTTTGCCAGTGTATTCGGATCCGCTTAACTATGTCTAATGTTCTCCCATTACAAACACACCATACTGATACTCTATTGTTGAACACAACCTTTTCAGTTCAAAACATGACCTTTGCTTAGGTTAAAATGACATCAGCAAAATATAACAAAAATGCTTAGGGCTATATTTAGTCTATCACTGAAGCATTACAGATTGCGCAATAGAAATGTAAAGGTAATTTTCGATCGAGCCAACACATTCAGCATTTACTGTGAATCCAGTCTCCGCTAACATGGGAACATTGCCTTTAAATTTCAATCACTCTGTAATGCTGAACTTCTGCGATATGGATTGAATAGAGCCCTTAGTCTATCTTTCTTTGATCAAGTACATTTTGCTATTCTCCCAAAAATGTTGTAACCTCTATGTACCATTGTGTTATTGGATAAAATATCAGAAATAATTCTCAAGTGTATGACCCCAGGTAATAACTGATTTATAAAGTTAAATGAATGTAAGTAATTCAGGTATTGGGCCCTCTTTTAGTTGGTTCTCTATATTAGTTCATACTTTTTGTATCCCCTCCCCCCTTTCTTTGCAGATTAGAATTAATTAGCAATCAAAGAGCCTCCAGAGAGCTCAGGCTCTTAATTACCTCCTCATTTGCATTTTTGCATATTAATGACTGCAGAGTTTTGGTGGGGTTTTTGCCGCAGTGGTTTAAAGGCACCTCAGTCCTCTCCTCTAGGGAAGGGAATGGCCAGAGGCGAGGCTCCAAGCCTCTCCCGTCCCCCAGAATGCTTCCTGGTGGGAGTTGGGCAGAGTGGGGGTGGACGTGGAGCTGGGCGGCAGGGTGCAGGGGTTAAGGATCAATGTCCCTGATCAACATAAGAAAGAACATATGTCTTCTGCAGCGCCTAATTATTGTTATATTGAGGAGTTAGGCACCTGATCTGAAAAAGTATACCCTGAGAGGAAAAGTGTCTGGGCATGTATATCACAGAGATACATATCTGAAAGGACTTAGAACAGTCCTGAATGTATCATGTTCAACCACATGTTAAGGACAGGGAATTTGTATGCCACAGAACAAAGTGTCTATGAGGAAAATGAGGATAGCAGGTTTCCCTGTTTCTCTGTAAATGAACAACATTTCTAAGTGTTCATTGTAAAAACACCAGGGAGCCCAACTACCTCGGGTCATAACGAAGACGAAACACAAACGCACACCAGCGCACACACACATATGCATGTACACATGCGCACACTCAAAGTGGTGTCACCAGAGACGCTAGACAACAGCTCCCAGGCATTTCTTACCCCCCAGTGTTGCTGTGCTTCTTATCCAATATGTTTAGACTATAACACACAGGCCTGAACATGGAAAATAACACCATATCCTACTGTGTCGGAGATACCTTACTCATTTCTTAATCGTGTCAAGCCTAAAGACATTCTGCACTTCGTTGTAGTCATGAATTGGATTTAGTATAGTGTACTGCATTCATGTTTTGTTATTTTAATATAGATTTTGTAAGCTTCAAGTATTCCTGAAAAATACTAGATTCATTATGGGCCGGCAGGTAGCCTAGTGGTTAGAGCGTTGGACTAGTTACTGGAAGGTAACTAGATCGAATCCCCGAGCTGACAAGGTAAAAAAATCTGTCGTTCTGCCCCTGAACAAGGTAGTTAACCCACTGTTCCTAGGCCGTCATTGAAAATAATAATTTGTTCTTAACTGACTTGCCTAGCTAAATAAAGGTAAAATAAAAAACTATACCTAAAAAATCCCAGATACTGTCGATGTAATCTTTTCTAAATCGGAAGAAATTGTCCTTGTCCCCTAAGACCACAAACTTCTACAAATGCACCATTGAGAGCATTCTGTCGGGCTGTATCACCGCTTGGTACGGCAATTGCACCGCCCACAACCACAGGGCTCTCCACAGATGTGAGGGAGAGCTCAGTTTGTTGTTTTGGAAAGTATTGAAAGTCTCTATTGAAAGTCTCAATAGAACACTCTAAAAGTGTTCCATTGACAAAGTTTAGTTACTAGCTAGCTTACTAGCTTCTAAATTTGGATCCCATGACACGGTTAGCATCAGTTGCTGGGATCGCTACGATCTGTCCAGGGATCCTGCCAACCAAAAGTCTGAAGATCTGCTTGGCATTGCAGCGAGCCTAGCTGCTAACTAGCTATCAAGCTAGCAAGGTTTTCTTGAAAGCTTGAACACAGCCCACAACGCAATTAGCCCTTGTCCCATGCTTGTGGCTGTTTAAATCCCTGCTGTTTGTTGCTGCTTCCATCTGGGCTGCGACCTGCCCTGTCTGGAACTGCATGGAGTAAAATGAAATCAAATTGTATTCGTCACATGCTTCATAAACAACAGGTCTGGACTAACCAGTGTTAGCCTACGTTGCTACCATGTAATCCAAAGTCAAAGCCGGTGGGAGTAAAGTGTTTCTCTATCACAGGTGAAGGATCTTTTAAATGAACAAAAAGGGTTCTACAACCAGTTGTTACAACAACAGCTAAATAGCTTCAAGAGCTTTGTCCAAATACTGATGGACTAAACTAATAAAAGAACGGACAATCTGACCAGATCTAATGTGCTATATTCTCCTACATTCATTTCACATTTACACAAACTTCAGTGTTTCCTTTCAAATGGTATCAAGAATATACATATCCTTGCTTCAGGACCTGAGCTACAGGCAGTTAGACTTGGATATGTCATTTTAGGCGATAATTGAAAAAAAGGGGCGGATCCTTAAGAGGTTGTTAAGAACAGTTTGCAATTCTCCCAGAGGGAGGTGGATGTCCTGAAAGAGACCTGCAGCAAGATGACAAGAAACTATAAGTCCACGCGAGATGACATCAGCACTATCTGTGAATTATTATTACAGATTACTTGGAAAATAGACTATCTAGAGGGGCAATGCAGGAGGAATAACATCATTGTGGATGGCATACCAGAGTCCTCACATGAGAACTGAGCAAGTCTGAGGATAAAATTTAAAAAAGGATCACTGAAACGGTGACAGACTCAGGCTGATAGGGGTCAAGTTCCAAAAGTTGAAGGACATAAAGGCTGCCAGAGAGAGTGGGGACATTGCTTACATCCAGTAAGACAGGCTCATTGTCCACCCTCCCTCACAAAAGACAGGGAGGAGTGAAAGAGCCTAGCTTCCGGGTCAGTAGCTTCAGCCCCACATCACACACACAGACATACACCAACTGACACTCACAAGGGCCTGATTGACTGACTATTACCTGGAAAATGTTCTTGTCATGCTTTGTGTGTTTTTTATTCTTTATTTTCATATTATGTCTATCTCCAATAAGTTACCCAGGAAAAATAGCCCATATTAATATATGTAACCTCAGAAATTAGGTTTAAGAAATCAATAACTTCCTAACATTAGATAACATGAATATATTTGCCATCTCTGAGACTCACTTAGATTGCCAGAGAGAGTGGGGACATGGCCAACATTATGTGGACATCCCTTCAAATAAGTGGATTCGGATATTTCATCCACACCTGTTGCTGACAGGTGTATAAAATTGAGATCACAGCCATGCAATCTCCACAAACAAATATTGACAGTAGAATGACATGTAATGAAGAGCTCAGTGACTTTCAACATGGTACCGTCATAGGATGCCACCTTTCCAAGAAGTCAGTTCGTCACATTTCTGCCCTGCTAGAGCTATCCCGGTCAACTGTAAGGGGTGTTATTGTGAGGGGAAAAGTCTAGGAGCAACAACAGCTCAGCCGTGAAGTGGTAGGCCACACAACCTCACAGAACAGGACAGCTCAGTGCTGAAGCGTGTAGTGTGTAAAAATCGTCTGTCCTCGGTTTCAACACTCACTACCTAGTTCCAAACTGCCTCTGGAAGCAACGTCAACACAATAACTGCTCGTAGGGAGCTTCATGAAATAGGTTTCCATGGCTGAGCAACCGCAAACAAGCCTAAGATCACCATGCGCAAGGCCAAGCGTCAGCTTGACGGACGAATTTGGGTTTGGCTGATGCCAGAAGAACGCTACCTGCCAAAATGCATAGTGCCAACTGTAATGTTTGGTGGAGGAGGAATAATAGTTTGGGCTAGGCTCCTTAGTTCCAGTGAAGGGAAATCTCAACGCTACAGCATCCAATGACATTCTAAACGATTCTGTGCTTCCAACTTTGTGGCAACAGTTTGGGGAAGGCCCTTTCCTGTTTCAGCATGACAATGCCCTTGTGCACAAAGCGAGGTCCATACAGAAATGGTTTGTTGAGATTGGTGTGGAAGAACTTGACTGGCCAGCACAGAGCCCTGACCTCAACCCTATCAAACACCTTTGGGATGAATTGGAACACCGACTGCGAGCCAGGCCTAATCGCCCAATATCAGCGCCCGACCTCACTAATGCTCTTATGGCTGAATGAAAGCAAGTCCCCACAGCAATGTTCCAACATCTAGTGGAAAGCCTTCCCAGAAGAGTGGAGGCTGTTGTAGCAGCAAAGGGGGGACCAACTCTATACATAAAATCTACAGAAGAAACAGGAATGCCTAAGGTGGAGGTGTTGCTGTACATGTTCAGAGCCATATTCCTGTAAAGCTTAGAGAGGATCTCATGTCTAATGCTTTTGAAGTGTTATGGTTGCAGGTTCACCTACCTCATCTGAAGCCTCTTCTTTGGGGGTGCTGCTATAGGCCACCAAGTGCTAACATTCATTATCTGGATAACATGTATGCAATGCTTGATAATGTGTGTGATGTTAACAGAGAGGTCTATATTCTAGGTTACTGGTTTTCCTCAAGCTATCCGCTCAAGAGGAAGCTGCTCACTGTAACCAGTGCCTGTAATCTGGTTCAGGTTATTAATCAACCTATCAGGGTGTTTACAAACAGTACAGGAAATATATCATCCACATGTATTGATCACAATTTTACCAATGCTGCAGAACTCTGCTCTGAAGCTGTATCCATACCAATTGGATGTACTAACCATAATATAGTTCCAAAGGCTGGGCCTAAAATAGAGTTTAAGAGATAATACAAAACTTTTGGTACAAATTGTTATGTTGAAGATACAAAAAATATTTGTTGGTCTAATGTGAATAATATAGAGCATCCAGACAGTGCACTTGATCAAATCAAATTTTATTTGTCACATGCGCCGAATAAAACAGGTGTAGAACTTACTGTGAAATGCTTAATTACAAGCCCTTAACCAGTAATGCAGTTAAGAAAATAGAGTTAATAAAATGTTTACTAAATTAACTAAAGTCAAAAATGTAATAAAAAAAGTATAATATAAAGTAACACAATAAAATAACATTAATTAGGCTATATAAAGTTGGTACCGAGTCAATGTGTGGGAGTACAGGATAGTCAAGGTAATTTGTACATGTAGGTAGGGGTAAAGTTTCTATGCATAGATAATAAACAGTGAGTAGCAGCAGTGTAAATGCAAAGGAGGGGGGTGTGTCAATGCAAATTGTCCGGGTGGCCATTTGATTAATTGTTAAACAGTCTTTTGGCTTGGGGGTAGAAGCTGTTATGGAATCTTTTGGTCCTAGACTTAGCGCTCCAGTAACGCTTCCTGTGCGGTAGCAGAGAGAACAGTCTATGACTTGGATGACTGGAGTCTTTGACCATTTTTTGGGCCTTCCTCTGACACCACCTAGTATATAGGTCCTGGATGTCAGGAAGCTTGGCCCCAGTGATGTACTGGGCCGTACGCACTACCCTCTGTAGCGCCTTACGGTTGGATGCCGAGCAGTTGCCATACCAGGCGGTGATGCAACTGATCAGGATACTCTCGATGGTGCAGCTGTATAACTTTTCAAGGATCTGGGGAACCAAGCCAAATCTTCTCAGTCTCCTGAGGGGGAAAAGGCGTTGTCGTGCCCTCTTCACAACTTTCCTGGTGTGTTTGGACCATGATAGTTTGTTGGTGATGTGGAACTCAGCCCTCCTTTTCCTGTAGTCCATGATCATCACCTTTGTCTTGCTTACGTTGAGGGAGAGATTGTTGTCCTGGCACCACACAGCCAGGTCTCTGACCTCCTCCCTATAGGCTGTCTCACCATTGTCGGTGATCAGGCCTACCACCGTTGTGTCATCAGCAAACTTA
This sequence comes from Salmo trutta, assembly GCF_901001165.1. Taxonomy (NCBI): domain Eukaryota; kingdom Metazoa; phylum Chordata; class Actinopteri; order Salmoniformes; family Salmonidae; genus Salmo; species Salmo trutta. Next base: position 17,527,711 of record NC_042978.1, read on the forward strand.
ATGATGATGTTGGCCACGCAGTCGTGGGTGAACAGGGAGTACAGGTGGGAACTAAGCACGCACCCATGAGGGGCCCCCATGTTGAGGATCAGCGTGGCAGATGTGTTGTTGCCTACCCTTACCACCTGGGGGCCCCTCATGGGGATCCAGTTGCAGAGGGAGGTGTTTAGTCCCAGGGTTTTTAGCTTAGTGATAAGCTTTGTTGGCACCTTGGTGTTGAACACTGAGCTGTAGTCAATGAACAGCATTCTCACATAGGTGTTCCTTTTGTCCAGGTGGGAAAAGGCAGTATGGAGTGCGATTGAGATTGCGTCACCTGTGGATCTATTGGGGCGGTATGCAAATTGGAGTGGGTTTAGGGTTTCCGGGATGATGGTGTTGATGTAAGCCATGACCAGCCTTTCAATGCACTTCATGGCTACAGACGTGAGTGCTACGGATCGGTATTAATTTAGGCAGGTTACCTTTGCTTTCTTGGGCACAGGGACTATGGTGATCTGCTTGAAACATGTAGGTATTACAGACTCTTAGGGAGAGGTTGAAAATGTCAGAGAAGACACTTGCCAGTTGGTCCTCGCATGCTCTGAGTACACGTCATGGTAATCCGTCTGGCCCTGCGGCCTTGTGAATGTTGACCTGTTTAAAGGTCTTGCTTACATCGGCTACAGAGAGCACGGTCACACAGTCGTCCGGAACAGCTAGAGCTCTCATGCATGCCTCAGTGTTGCTTCCCTCGAAGTGAGCATAAAAGGCATTTAGCCCATCTGGTAGGCTTGCGTCACTTGGCAGCTCGCGGCTGAGTTTCCCTTTGTACTGCGTAACAGTTTGCAAGGCCTGCCACATCCGACGAGCGTCGGTGCCGGTGTGGTAGGATTCAATCTTAGCTCTGTATTGACGCTTTGCCTGTTTGATGGTTTGTCTGAGGGCATAGTGTCCGGATTAGTGTCCCACTCCTTGAAAGCGGCAGCTCTAGCCTTTAGCTCGGTACGGATGTTGCCTGTAATCCATGGTTTCCGGTTGGGATATGTACCTACGGTCACTGAGGGGACGACGTCGTCGATGCACTTATCGACTGTTAAACAGCTTCAATCTCCAGGCCATCAGACTGGTAAACAGTCATCACTAGCCGGCCTCCGCACAGTACCGTGCCCTGAAACTTAGACACTGTCACTAGCCAGCACTTTAGAGACTGCTGCTCTATGTACATAGTCATTGAACACTGGTCACTTTAATAAATGTTTACATACTGTTTTGCCAACATAATATGTTTATACTGTATTCTAGTCTTGGCTCATCCAATATAAGTACTGCTGCACATACCTTTTCTACTAATGCACTGTCCATACACCCCATATATACATTTATATAACATACTCTGACATTGCTCGTTCTGATATTGCTCGTTCGGATATTTCTTAATTTATTTTTTGTTACTTTTTGGATTAAGTGTGTATTGTTTTGTAATGCTAGATATTACTGCACTGTTGGAGCTAGAAAACACAAGAATTATGCTGCACGTGTGATAGGGAAAAGGGAATCAGAGAGGTGCGGGGGCTGCCATAATCGACATCCTCGTCTTTGGCGCCCGGGGAACAGTGGGTTAACTGCCTTGCTCAGGGGCAGAACGACAGATTTTTACCTTGTCAGCTCGGGGATTCGATCCAGCAACCTTTCAGTTACTGGCCCAATGCCCTAACCACTAGGCTACCTGCTAACGTCTACAATTCTGTGTACACGACCAATACATTTTTATTTGATTTCCTACATACTGTATGACATCATGGGCTAAAGCTAGGAAGCATATACTGTATATCCACATGAATAACACAAGAGAATGCAAACACACTCACACATTCGCACAGTGGGCTCTTAAGCCTTGTTCACATTGGTTTGAATGACTCCAATCCAATTTTTGGGGAGTATGTTCTTTTTCCTGCAGTCTGAACAGCCAAAAAGCACATGGAATTAGATATTTAAAGCCACATTTCAAACCACCGGTCAAATCTGATTTAATTTGCCCTGAAGTGGTTTTAAGACTGTTACTTGGCAGATCTTGTTGCTTGCTACTCTGTTGACAGTTTGACAAGAACATGTGGTAGCTAACTAGCTTGATAATTGTTTACAAACAAATGAGTGAATGTGCTAGAAAGCTGAACAGCTACGTACCCAGTTGATTGCTGAGGCTAGCCAAAAATGACACAATTTGAAATTCACCTTATCCTTTAAGGCTTTAAAAGGTGTTCTGACACTATGATTTTGAACATTCAAAGCAACTGGGAAACATCCATGGCAGGTATTGTTGTCACCTTAGCTTGCTGCATAACTTCTGAGTGATAGGAACCATGAGCATCACCACCAATCAGCCTACACCACTGTGCACACACCCTTCGTAGCTACAACAACTTGTGAAGCCATGCCAGCAAATGACTGCTGTCTGAACACACACAAATCTGATCTGGTCACTTGTAACTTGCAGTTTGGACATTCAGTATTCCAAAACGGATTTGAAAAACAAAACTGATTTGAGCAGTAAGGCCTGAAGTGTGAACAAGGCTTTAGTCTGCTTAACTGTCATTAATGGAATATTAGATGTGTGTTAGTGTGTGTGTGTGGTGGGAGGGGCCGGGCTTAGCTGGGCCTGGGGACTGGATTGGGGCTGTTAGGGTGGGGTTAATGAGCTGTCACGTAACCCGCTCACACCACAGCCTGAGGGAATCACAGACAGACAGACAGACAGACAGACAGACAGACAGACAGACAGACAGACAGACAGACAGACAGACAGACAGACAGACAGACAGACAGACAGACAGACAGACAGACAGCAGGACTGTGTAATCGGACATGGCGGAGTCCGAGACATTAGCAAACAGGGAGGAATGAATGTTAAACAAGAGTCAAAGTGCACACACTTCAGAATGTCACAATACAAAGCATCCAAAAACAGAATGGTAGTGTGTTTATGTATTTGCTTAAGTGGGTAAAAATACAGTACTGTATTTGAATGTTCAGCATGGCTGGACCTCCTTCCGTTGTGGTGGATCCAGCAGAATGAAAATCAGCATGTTTGTGTATGCAGTAGCAAGTACTGGGATCTAGAGATAGTTTTGGTACTCATGTGTGTTTTTATAGAAAGTATACTGCCATCTTGTGGCGGGACTGATGCCCCGAGTACTGCATTTGGAAACTAGTTGAGGTGAGAGCTCTTCACACCAGAATAATATATAGTAATAATTTCTCTGATACTACATTGATAGATTAGGTACATGTGTAATTTATAATAATCTGGATTATTTTAAATTCACAAACATGTTGGATGATTCTGTATTTTTCAGTGGGACGATTTTAAAGTGAAGCAGATTTAGACAAAATTTAGATATTAGAAATATCGTATTTTCTTTAAACCAGGACGCCAGACATTTTGGGATATATATATTAAAAAAAGAAAACAGAACAAAAACTGAAACAAATGGAATTATATGCTTTAGACTTTAAATTATATGGATTTGTAATGGTCTCATACAATATATTTTTGTTGCCAAAAGTGCAAATCTCCAAAACCACATATCCCCGTATAGCTTCTTCCAACAGACACTGATGGCCATTGTTAAGGAAAACACGTTTTCAGAATAGGACAGTTTTTAGCGTCCAAGCTTGACAGACAGATTGAAATACTCGGATGTAAAATGTTGACTGTCTCTCTCCCTCCACCCCCCTACGTCTCCCCACGCCAAGACTCAAAAGTGGGAATTAGAATCGTGTCAAGCCTAAAGACATTCTGCACTTCAATGTATTCATGCATGGGTTTTAGTGTAATGTACTATGAGTGTTCTCCATTCATCATGTTTTGTTTAATATAGATTATGTTAGCTTCAAGCATTCCTGAAAAACACTATCATTATACTCAAAAATCCCAAATTGATGTTATCTCAATGAAGATGAAGAATAAGTGGAAATTTGGACATGTTCCTACGGTATTAAATCACGAGCTGAGGCTAGGATGCATACGATGCATTCGCAAAGTATTCAGACCACTTGACTTTTTCCACATGTTGTTACATTACTTATTCTAAAATGTATTAAATAAAAACAATTCCTCATCAATCTACAAAGAATACCCCATAATGACGAAGTGAAAACAGTTATATATTTTTTGCAAATGTATTAAAAATAAAAAACAGAAATGCCTTATTTACATAAGTATTCAGACCCTTTGCTATGAGACTCAAAATTGAGCTCAGGTTCATCCTGTTTCCATTGATCATCCTTGAGATGTTCCTACAACTTGATTGGAGCCCACCTGTGGTAAATTCAATTTACTGGACTTTTTTTATTTAACTAGACAAGCCAGTTAAGGACAAATTCTTATTTACAATGACGGCCTACCCCGGCCAAACCCGGATGATGCTGGGCCAAATTGTTCTCCGCCCTATGGGACTCTCACGGCCAGATGTGATACAACCTGGATATGATTTGGAAAGGCACACACCTGTCTATGTAAGGTCCCACAGTTCACAGTGCATGTCCTAGAGCTGGCCTCTCGGCCAAACTGAGCAATCGGGGGAGAAGGGTCTTGGTCAGGGAGGTGACCAAGAACCCAATGGTCACTCCTCTGACAGCTCTCTAGAGTTCCTCTGTGGAGATGTGAGAATTTTCCAGAAAGACAACCATCTCTGCAGCACCTCAGTAAAAGGCACGACAGCCCGCTTGGAGTTTGCCAAAAGGCACCTAAAAGATTCTCTGGTCTGATGAAACCAAGATTGAACTCTTTGGCCTGAATGTCAAGCGTCACGTCTGGGGGAATCCTGGGACCATCCCTACAGCATTGGGGCAGGTAGCGTTCTCCTGACATCCGCCAAACCCAGATTTGTCTGTTGGAATGCCAGATGGTGAGGCGTGATTCATCACTCCAGAGAACACGTTTCCACTGCTCCAGAGTCCAATGGCGGTGAGCTTTACACCACTTCAGCCGATGCTTGGCATTGAGCATGGTGATCTTGGGCTTGTGTGCAGCTGCTCAGCCATGGAAACACATTTCATGAAGCTCCCGACAAACAGTTGTGCTGACGTTGCTTTCAAAGGCATTTTGGAACTCAGTAGTGAGTGTTGCAAGACGTTTTTTACGTTTTACACGCTTCAGCACTTGGCTGTCCCGTTCTGTGAACTTGTGTGGCCAACCACTTCTAGGAGCAACAACAGCTCAGCTGAGAAGTTTCCACTTCACAATAACAGCACTTACAGTTGACCTGGGCAGCTCAAGCGGGGCAGAAATTTGACGAACTGACTTGCTGGAAAGGTGGCGTCTTATGAAGGTGACACGTTGAAAGTCACTGAGCTCTTCATTACAGCTCTCCATTCTACTGCAAATTCTTGTCTATGGAGATTGCATGGATGTGTGTTAAATTTTATACACTGTCAGCAACGGGTGTGGCTGAAATAGCCAAATCCACTAATTTGAATGGATGTTAACATACTTTTGTATATATAGTGTATATAGCCACATGGGCCTTTTATCAAATACATTGTTCACCTCCTCCGTCATCTCTCCTCGTCCGCTCAGTCAGCGAGGAGAGTGAACGTGTATGGAAATGCGCTTGCTTGAAATGAGAAGGTCCTTCTCCACTCAAGCGTCATTAGGCAAATTACGTTTACATGGGTGGATCCCAAATATTGTAAAGTGCTCAAAACAAAGTTAGTTGTGCAATACATTTGATAGATAAAACAATAAGTTGCATGTTGTTTTTAACGTGCGCATGTTTTTCATCCTCTGACAAAACAAAAGCTGATTCAAAGGGGGTGTGGCAGATTTCAAAACACTTCCGCTGTAGGACACACAGGAGTATGCTCGATGAAAGGTGGCTGTCGAGGTGGGGACCCCTCCGTTTGGATACTGACGAAATGAAACACTCTTCGACCACTTAGCGGTTTCCGGGTCACAGAGGAGAGAGAACCGTCTTTTTCCTAACGAGAATTTCCCCAAGTGTATCCTAGCGGGGCTGTTTGGTTCGGGACACCGCTCACTCACCACAGGAAAGCCTGAGGGAATCAGACACGGAAAGACAAGAGGAGTGTTAGTGGACACTGCAGGGTCCAAGACCATAGCAAACAGGGAGGAACTCATGTTAAGAGTCAAAGTACACACTTCACTTCAGAATATGTTATAAAGTATCAAACGTAATGGTGGTGTGTTTCTTTCTTTGCTTAAAGTGGGTAAATGATTTGAATGTTCAGCATGGCGAGGTCTGCTTCCGCGGTGGTGGATCTAGCAGAATGAAAAGCAGTTTGTGTGTGTAGTACAGGTGCGGAAGCAAGTCACTAAAAGGTATCTAGTTTTAGTACTCGTGTGTCATTTTAGAAAGTATACTGCCATCTTGTGGGGGGACTGATGCCCTGAGTACTGCATGTGGAAAAAAGTTGTGGGAGCTCTTCATACCAGAATAAAATATTGTAATAATTGATCTGATACTACATTGATAGATTAAGTACATGTGTAGTTTATAATATTCTTAATTATTTGATATTCATAAACAGGTTGGATTATTCTGTATTTGTCAGTAGGACCGTTTTGAAGTGCAGCAGATTTAGACTAAATATTTTTTACATTTACAATATTGACATGTAAGACATTGTAAATGTACACGTATGTAAACTATTACAGTACTTTGAACTGTTTTAGATCATATATGATGCGAAATTAATAATTATAAAGGCTACTTGATGTGGTTTTAGTGTGTGGGCATAACAAAAGAGAAACAATTTGCCTGACGTTTGACATGACAATAAGAGACTTGCTCTTGAATCCATTCTGTCTTTTCTTAGTTCTAAACAAACACGAGCATGAACACAAAAAGTCGCAACCATTGTTTTTTTTAATAGAAAGATCTTATTTTCTTTAAACCAGGACAACAGACATTTTTGGATATATTAAAAAAGAAAAAAACAGAACAAAAACCAAAACAAATGGAATTATATGGTTTAGATGGTATGGATTTAGTGGTCTCATATACAACACAATTTATTTTCGTAGCCAAAAGTGCAAATCTCCAAAACCACCTATCCCGCATAACTTCCAACAGACACTAGCCAATGTTTAAGGAAAAGGACTTTTCTGAAGAGGACAGGGTTTTTAGCATCCAAGCCTGGCAGACAGGAAATACTCTGCCTCCCCCATATGTGCAGCAGAGTTCTAAACTAGTATGGATGATTATTGTCATTTTTACAGTTAGAAATCATTCTACAATGATAATAACTATTTTCCCTCACACCTGCTATATGTCTGCATACTACTCTATTTTGCTGAAACTAATTTTGATTTGACAGAAAAAAAATCTATCAAGGCCAATCAATTAAATCGATTCTGTAAAAAACCTTAACTCCAAAAGGTGACAAAAATGGCATAATCATTTGGTTGTGTCTATTTTATACCAGATCCAGCAATTTACTTTAGCTACACAAGGGTCACTAGTGTAGGGCATAGACACCACATACATTAATGGACCAGGATCAATATGCGGCTACTACAGTATGTGTAAATGATGTGAGGGATACAAAATAAAACAGCTTTAAATCTGCATGTTTGACATTAAGTAGTACAGCACAGTTCGCCTTCTCAGAAAGCTTGTGTTATGGAAGTTTCTGTGCAATGCAACTCTCCCAATGAGATTATATGACTTGTTTTCCAAATATATTTGAGATTGTATGTGGCGATAGGGAGACCTTGCCTTTACCCTTCCACTCTGAGTATCTATCTATCTGAGACGGTGTGTGTGCCAGAAGTGTGTGTATGGCCTAGTGGGGCGGCAGCTCGAATGGACCTAAACCCAAATATTCAAGTTATTTTTTCATGTAGTTTTTGCATTTAAATAATCATCCATAATGAGAACAAAAATATAAACAAGAATAATAACAATAGTAATAACCAAAAAACAACAGGACACAATATTCTGGATGGCCTTTTGCAAAGTGCTTTGTTACAATAGCAGAAGCTGAGACAGACAGGCAGTTGGATGGCCAGGTCTGGAGAGGCCCAACTCACTGCCTGTCTGTCAGACTGGGGGTGGTAGAAGGGGGGACGGACAGATTGAAACACTCGGCTGTAAAACGCTGACTGTTCCTCTCCCTCCACCCCCTCCGTCTCCCCACGCCAAGACTCAGAAGTGGAAATTACAGTATGAAGTTATGGAATGTATCCTCTATTGGTTGGTGGCTTTAAACCACAAGTCTCCCTCCCCCTCCCTCTCCCTCCCTCCTAGCTTCCCCTGCTGAGGGCCTGTGATCTGTAATCAAAGGCCAGTCAGTAGAGAAGTGGACACCAAGGTCTGGAGAGAGAACCCCCCCCCCCCTGTGCTTCTTATACCCAGCTACTTTTATACATTTCAACCTGATTAACACACTTCTCAGCACTCTCCCTCCCACAGACAAGCTATTGAATCAACATTAACAATAGTAACGGGGGGGTGTCACAGTCACATGGCAATGGGGAACCAACCGTTTCCGCACTCCGTGTTTTGAAAACCATTTCTTTAAACATTGGTACAATTTGCCAATTGTACATGAAGGCAAAGAAAGAGATGTTAACTCTGAATCAAACCACAAACTGAACAGAAACAGGAACACAATGTATTTCAGTGTTGTGTTTCAACTTAGAAGCACAGAAAAACAGATCACCATTCCCCATCACCAGTTCGGTGACTACCCTATGTTATCCACCATTTTGCTACATCATATCATTCCCAGTGAAACACAACAAGATGGGGCAACCTGAACCATTGCACCGCAACCCTGATCTAGTCTCTCCCATGTCGTCGCTGCTGACCAATTTGGTCCAGTCCCGTCCCGTCCCGTCCCACCCCAATCCTGACCCTCCCATGTTGTGCAAACCATTGTAGCCCACTGACGTAGAGACTCCTAAACTGGCCAACCAACCAGCCAACAGCCTCTCTGGCCCCAGGGATGGCTGTGTAAGTGCCAGTGCCACGCTGTGCATTATGCCATACTACATATGTCATCCTCAGCTTGCTGTGCTTCACCAGTCTGGGCATTCAGGTGTGCAGCACCACTAACAAAACACACTCCTCCAACCACCACCCACTCCTGTCCCATGATTATTACAATTATCATTGTTATCAAATGTTTTGTGTCATTTTTAATGCTTTCAGACATTTTATTTTGTGTCATAGTGAATTAGGAACAAAACATCTGGTCGATTTGGATTAACCCCAACGATACGTCTTCTCTTTAAGGAGTTGTGAGACATCTTCTCAGTGTAACATGTGTTGGAGTAACGGTGGTCTGGGGCTGGGAGGTCTCAGCAGGAATGGGAGCATAGGGCCTGGGAGGAATTGGAGGAGAGAGCCTCACCACTACATCACCCAGTAGTATGTTTCTCTCACAGGGACACTTCTCACAATAACCAATTCATTCAAGTAAGTCATAGTAGTTTGGTCAATCACTACAGTGGGAGTTGGATTGAGAGTGTGGCTCACTAGAGATCAGATTCCAGACAGTTTAGAATATATTGCCTTTTGATTCTGTCCCCCACCTGCCAATCGTCCCAATGTTCAGTATGGAAAGGTTTACAGCCACACTCAACATCCACATTTTAAACTCTAACTATGTGGAAGTTTGAGTAAGGCGCTCTAAAATTAGAATGAGGGAGAGAAAGGTTCTTCCATTCCTTCTGTTTTAAGTCACGTTCTTGCCCATGACCCATGTCCACATGGGAGCTAGACGGAGGCCCAGCCTCAGACTTCTACTGGACCCATTAAACAAAGCTTAGTCCTCAGACAAGGCCAGAGAGTCCCAGGGACACTCACTCTAACTGAAGAACACCTGAATACATCTAGACCCTGAACACACTGCTCAGAGGGTTGTCATACTACCTCCCAGAGGCAGCTTCGCTGTTACAATAGTTTTGTCTCTTCTGTGTGTACCATCCTAAAACTTTCAAAGCACCTTCAGGTTTTGATGTATTCAAATCCCATACATCCAACATGTTGTGACGACTTATCAAAGTCTTTTTCTCTTTTGGTTTGGTTAAGTAATGTTGGTACACTTCTCAGAAGAACCTCTACATGATTAAGTCTGTTGGTTAGGGGAATGGATGGACTGTCTGTGTTGGACCGTTGAGTGTATAACACCCTGTGCTCACAGAAACTCAAGGGCCTTGCTGAGGTCTCACGCCCTCCTTCCTTTAGTAGGACAAGGACTTTAGTGCAAACTCTTGCTGTCTCAGCTAAAGCACTATTTCCAGTGCTATCAGGCTTTATATCCCCAACCAAAACACACCTTTAATCGAACTCATAAAATACCCTACCCTCCCTAAACCAAATCCTATACCCCGACCCACACACAAAACAGCCATAAAGTTGATTAGAAAAAAAGTGAAGCTGTAGGGACACCTTTTTAAGAAGATTTGAACATAAAGACATAAAAGAGAAGCTATTCCATCTACACCATTGATTTTAGAGTCCACGGAAATAAAGAAAATGTGAACTGATTCTACACAATTTCCTGCATACATATCGAGGGGGTGGGTTTTGTTGGTGTGTGGCTTGGTCAGAGGTGGTCTCATTCTGGATATGTTTAGAATTACTTTCATACCTTTATATCATATACAAGACATGAACAGCAATTTAGGGAGAACTCTATAAGAGTGTACTATGTACAATCAGGGTAACTTTGGCTTAACCAAGATTAAAGAAATAAAATAGGAATACAACTTGAAATCACAATATTAAGGCCCAAGAACATTACAAGTTTTGATGGCTACATATACTTGAGAGTGATAACTTAGAACCCCTAACAGATCACCTGACTACGGCTTCTTTCATCAGACCTATGCATATACATGACTATACCCTGAGCTCCTGGCTGTCAGGCTATACATATCAACCCCTCTCATCTACCACCTTGTCTTTTACTTGATCTGTGGATATCAATACTGACAGACTATTGATTTGCATTTTTCTAAGAGAAGGAGTCAACATCCCAGGGAAATAAGGATTTCAACAGAATACAAAGCAGTGAAAAGCCATGGAAAAGATGGTTGAGGGTGTGTGGAAGTTTCAAGTATACTCACACACACACACACACCGTTAGTTAGCCACTACTTGGAAAAGGGTCTATTTGTGTATGATTGAACTGCCGCGCAGTTGGTCTGAAAGTGTCTAACTGTGTTCTCTTCTCTGTGATAATATGTGGAGCTATGAGAGGGGAGCTGGTGAACAGATGGGTGGAGATAGAGTTTGTTTATCCAGGCTTGCCCTGAGACCCTCCAGCCATGCACACACACTCACACTCCGTCCTCCCCCCCACCCCCCCTCCCACTCTGCATTAAGACATGAATATAGACAACTCACTAGCGCTTGTTTTACCAAACCTAACTTCAAGTGCAATCAGTTACATGGGGTTATTTTGTCTTTTAGAAAAAATGTTTTTAAGGTCACAAAACATGTTTGTTTTTTGAACCCGCATGACTTCTCTTAAGAGACCCGAAACACGCAGACATCTTTCTTTTTTGGCAGCTTGTCGTCAAAAACTGAACAAAACCAGAGAACAAGCTTAACGGAACCACTTGCGATGGGGATATTAAGCTAATTCGCCTTAGTTTGTTTCAAAGTACCCGTTTCTTTGACAAAAGTGCCTTTCTCAGTAACAAAGTGCATTCAGAACCTGCTTCTTTCCCATTAAGGTGCAAAGGACTGATACTCAGGACACAGCATTGCAGCAATGGCAGGGGAATTCAATCTACAGTCACCGGTACGGCACACTCTCCTTTGCCCCAAAACCAGTGTACAAGTATGGTTAAAAACATAGAGTTGACTAGCCAAGCGACTCAAAACACAAAGACAAACGTGTTCAGATCTATATGAACCAGTGGCCGTTTCCAAACACACGTCATAAGTCTGTCGAGCAACACCCCGAGATCTCTGGTGGCTGCCCTCATGTTTTTTGCCCACTATAATGGCTGCCTGGCTTTTAGTGCACTGGCAGTTTGGAGAGCATGTTTCAACATGTCCACAACTGGAGGAGCTGCTGACACTCCCAGCCCAAGTCTAGTGAGTGAGCCAGAGAAAAGACCCTGGCTGCCACACACACCAACACCCAGCAGCAGTCCGGTCAGCCACCGACCAGACCTCCTCTACCCAGGGCTCTATAATACCCTGCACTCCACAGGCTGGTTTTGGGGCGTTGGAGAACTAAAGTGAGAGAGAGAAAACGTCTGATTTGAACCCGTTCTGCCTGGAAAAGTGGCTGTGCCGGGGAGATTATATTTTGGAATGCAACAGACATTGTGAAATCCCCCTCCCCTCGACCTGTCTCACCCTGCAGCTGTGTGCTTATTTGGCCTCCCAACTTGGACAGGTATTTAATGCTCTCTTCATCACACAGGTTGCCTCATGGTTTCGTGGTCCCTAGGGCAAAAAAGATTGGAATAAGCACTAATACACACCTTTTCTCAACAATCTCCTTTAAATATACCTCTCTCTGTTGGATATCTTTAGTAAAGCTGTGCAAACGTATATATCCCGGTCTATCCCTGCTTTTCGTCTTTCAACCTGCTGTTGGTTAGAGGGCAGATCCTGTCAGAACTACACAAAGTTAACCACATAGTATCTCTTCTACCTTCGGGCAGGAACTCTATATACATCTCAATCAAGTGTTAAGTTTAGGACCAATGGGTTTCTAAATTCAATATAATCTAACATTCATATAGTTTCTTTTCTCTTTTACCCACAAGCTTCACTCTGTGAGAAATCTGACGTCAAGCCGAAGGAAACCCCGATTGGTAAGCTAATATACCTCAGCATTAAATCATCACCACCTAATGTGTGTGTGTATATATATATATATATATATATACACACACATATACATACACACACGCATGTATACAAATGTAAAGTGTCAAGTACCCAAAGCAGTCACTCAAAAAGGGACAAACAACAATAAGACAAATCAAAAAGAAAACAGAAATGAAATGTCAGGGTTGTGAGGGCTAAGAGTCAATGACGTGGTCAAGCCGAACGGCACCATGGCCATGGTAGTGCTTCAGAAACACACCCCCTCCTCCCCTCGCGTTCCCTACCCCTGCAATGGAAGAGCCCCCCAAACGTGGATTCGACTCGACATTTAAAAAAGATGAACCATAGATTTTTAAAATATATTTTATCGAGTAAGTAACACTTAAATCAAACCCTTGTCTGATTCTTTCTGAAGCCTTTAGAAAAAAGGATGCTGCATCAGAGGTGTGGGTAAGTTAATCTTGCATATATTGCCATATTCTGACAATACTGTTTCTATGGTAACTGTACATTTTAGAACTGCAAAAGAATAGAAAAAGATTGGTTGCTTTCCATCTGAATATGAGAGATTACACTCAGTTCACCCCTGCTGCAGCCGGTAGGTGTGGGACACCTCATCGTTTGGCTCTGAATTCAAAACCTATTTTAACTGCATAGTTTGCTCAGGGTTTTCTGTTGTTTTGTTATGCATATAAAGCATTTTTGCCAAATGTATAAAAACCCAGATCAGACAGAAATGACCCAGAAAGGAGACATCATGGGTGTGTGATTTGAAGCGTTCCTTGCTCTTTAACAGAACACTGACTCATGTTTGTCTGTTGTGTCTACTGTTTCCTAAAGCAAAGGGATAAAATAAACTGAAAATATTAGATTTGTGACACCCTGATTTGGTTTATAGAGAAATAGTTAGTTGTGTTTTTTTTTGTTTTTTTGCCTTAGCATGTTTTTTTTCTCCTCTTGTTTCGGCAGCGGCCCCTCCAGGGGCCAAGTATGACTATGGTGTCCAGCGTCCCTCCCTGTCTCCCTGCCTCAGTGCCCCGGCTCCTCTGGCCTCTCCTGGGGCTGGGGACTGTGTGCATGGACCCTGGAGGCCCCCTCTGCCGAGGCTGCCTCCATGCGCCGTCTCTCCCTGCCACTGCGAGGGCCGGGGCCCACCAGCCCCATGGAGGCCTCCAGGAGCCCGGGGTCCCGTACCCGAGGCTTTCGGCCCCGGCGGGACGGGATACCATTGCAGCCGTCCTTCTTGAGGTGGCGGTGCAGGTGGTCTGAACGCACAAAAGTCTTAAAGCAGCTGGAGCACTGGTAGGGCCGCAGGCCTGTGTGCACGCGCATGTGGTTCTTCAGGTCGTAGTTGTGGGCGAACGCTGCACCACACTGCGTACACAGGTAAGGCTTCTCTCCCGTATGCTTACGCATGTGAACCTTGAGCTTGTCCTGCCTGCGGAGGAAGAACACAGAGGCTCAGTCCAAGACAACAGAGAATTGATTAGTACAGTAGGAACTCTGATAGCAACAAAGGTAGTTAAAGTACTAAGCAAACTACTACTATTAACCAAACAGTAAGAATCACAATCTTATACACATTTTCATAGCCATTTCTGTCTATTATAGTTCAGAAAAGCAACAATTTCAACCGTGTCTGTGTTGACATTGATAAAAAGTATAAAATGTTCCAAAACTTAGCTATTTATCTTTGCAATATATGACACAGTACACATTGTTATATTGAGGAACATGTGATCTTAAAGTAAGGTGTTTGCCTTGGACAGGGTTCCCCAACTGGCGGCCTGCGGTGATTTCATTTATTTATTTCGGAGTCATTTTTTTTAAAACTTTGTATATTGTTGGACATAAAAGTCTGTAAAAACACCAGCAAATCAGCTCCAAGTGATTTTCATTTTTGGAAATCTGTTCCAAAGTATTCCAAAGAGAATCTATGTGATCGTTACAAATGTAAGCAAGGTTTGAAATTATTATGTTTTAGTCAAATATTATATCTGTTTGGGCTTCTTGCGGTCAATTTGCAGTCTACAAATGACTTGCCATTACGTTCCGGGCCCCTGACCCTCCGCTCAATAACAAATTGTCCCGCGGCTGAATCTAGTTGATGATCCCTGGCCTTGGGTGAACGTGCCTATGGAGGCAGTTTGTCTCCCTGTGTATCTCCTTCACCATATGCACCACTCTCAGGTATTTATTTTAAACGTTTTACTGCACTAGGGATATTATCGCTTGGATAACCTTTTTTACTATTATAGATTGGGCTCCCGAGGGGCACAGCGGTCTAAGGCACTGCATTTCAGTGCTAGAGGTGTCACTACAGACCCTGGTTCGATCTCAGGCTGTATCACAACCGGCCGTGATCGCGAGTCCCATAGGGGAGGGTTTGGCCGGGGTAGGCCGTCATTGTAAAATAAGAATTTGTTCTTAACGGAATTTCCTAGTTAAATAAAGATTAAATAAAAGGTGTAATTATTGTTTCTTTTTCATTCTTTATGCAGAGTGCACTGCACAGAACACCGGAATAATTATCACTGTGAAATATGACTGAATTAATGTAATGTTTGTCTGTGTCAATTAACCCCCTAAGGGGCGGGTTGCCAAATGGCGAGATTGACACAGATTTTTGTATTTATTCATTAAGTCATTCATTCATTCCAGGTTGTTTACTCTGCCATGGCAGCCAGGTCACCTGAGGATAGACAATAAACTTCACATCTTTATCTACACCATTTCTCAAAGCACACGCAGAGACCCGGCCCAGAGCTCAACGTTCAGTGTGGCTAGGTTCAGGGGAGATCTATTTCTGGAGCAGATACCTTCACACACTAATACCTGGAAAGGGGAAATCCAATAAATAAAAAATGCTGGTGAACGAAGCACGTATAGGCAGATGCACTCACTGACCTAAAACTACACACAGACCACCCACCCACCCCACCTCTACACACACAGTGACACAAAGTAGCACAATGACAGAGGTGAATTATTTAAAGGGCAGGAGGAGTGATTTATTAGTGCGAGAACAGCACACTCTTAACCCTGGTCAAACAGGATTAAGATTACAATACCACCTTCCCTTCTCAGTGCACTGCCGACCGGCTGAATTTAGACGGCACATTTAGATCAGGCCCGCCCACCCGCCCGCCTGCGCAAAGGGTCCTGGGTATATCCAGTGTGCATCTATTTCCAACGCAAGTCCCTTGATTCATTAATTAAGGGGATGGTTTCAAGGAAGAGATGGTGCTCTTAAATACGGGAAAACCTTCAACTACCCCCAACCCCTCCCATCTATCTCTGAAGACCGTCCAGTTTGATTTCTATTTGCCATATATTTTTAACTTTGCTGTTTCACAAAAGGATGGGAATAAAAAAATAAAGAAAATAACTATTGAAAAAAAGATTATATAGTATGTATAAACTGGAAGTAGAAGCCTAAGTGTTGTTGTCAATTAGTTAACTCAAATTAGGGCAGGGGTGAAAGGGTTTGGAGGAAAATAATAGAGGAACATATATATATAAAAAAAAATGTATATACAGTTGAGGTCAGAAGTTTACATACACTTAGGTTGGAGTTATTAAAACTCATTTTTCAACCACTCCACAAATTTCTTGTTAACAAACTATAGTTTTGGCAAGTCGGTTAGGACATCTACTTTGTGCATGACACAAGTAATTTCTCCAACAATTGTTTACAGATTATTTCACATATAATTCACTGTATCACAATTCCAGTGGGTCAGAGGTTAACATACACTAAGCTGACTGTGCCTTTAAACAGCTTGGAAAATTCCAGAAAATGATGTCATGGCTTCAGAAGCTTCTGAATTTACATCATTTGAGTAAATTGGAGGTGTACCTGTGGATGTATTTCAAGGCCTACCTTCAAACTCAGTGCCTCTTTGCTTGACATCGTGGGAAAATCAAAACAAATCAGATCTCTGAAAAAAGAATTGGAGACCTCCACAAGTCTGGTTCATCCTTGGGAGCAATTTCCAAACGCCTGAAGGTACCACGTTCATCTGTACAAACAATAGTACGCAAGTATAAACACCATGGGACCACGGAGCCGTCATACCGCTCAGGAAGGAGAGACCTTCTGTCTCCTAGAGATGAACGTACTTTGGTGCGAAAAGTGCAAATCAATCCCAGAACAACAGCAAAGGACCTTGTGAAGATGCTGGAGGAAACACAGTATCCACAGTAAAATGAGTCCTATATCGACATAATCTGAAAGGCCGCTCAGCAAGGAAGAAGCCACTGCTCCAAAACCGCCATAAAAAAGCCAGACTATGGTTTGCAACTGCACATGAGGACAAAGATCGTACTTTTTGGAGAAATGTCCTCTGGTCTGATGGAGAAAAACAAATTGAACTGTTTGGCCATAATGACCATTGTTATGTTTGGAGGGAAAAAGGGGGACGCTTGCAAGGCAAAAAACACCATCCCAACCGTGAAGCACGGGGGTGGCAGCATCATGTTGTGGGGGTGCTTTGCTGCAGGAGGGACTGGTGCACTTCACAAAATAGATGGCATCATGAGGAAAGAAAATTATGAGGATATATTGAAGCAACAATTCAAGACATCAGTCAGGAAGTTAAAGCTTGGTCGCAAATGGGTCTTCCAAATGTACAATGATACCAAGCATACTTCCAAAGTTGTGGCAAAATGAATTAAGGAAAACAAAGTCAAGGTATTGGAGTGGCCATCACAAATCCCTGACCTCAATCCTACAGAAAATGTGTGGGCAGAACTGAAAAAGCATGTGCGAGCAAGGAGGCCTACAAACCTGACTCAGTTACACCAGCTCTGTCAGGAGGAATGGGCCAAAATTCACCCAACTTATTGTGGGAAGCTTGTGGAAGGCTACCCAAAACGTTTGACCCAAGTTAAACAATTTAAAGGCAACGCTACCAAATACTAATTGAGTCTATGTAAACTTCTGACCCACTGGGAATGTGATGAAAGAAATAAAAGCTGAAATAAATCATTCTATCTACTATTATTCTGACATTTCACATTCTTAAAATAAAGTGGTAATCCTAACTGACCTAAGACAGGCAATTTTTTACTAGGATTGAATGTCAGGAATTGTGAAAAACTGAGTTTAAATGTTTTTGGCTAAGGTGTATGTAAACTTCCAACTTCAACTGTACATACAGTACCAGTCAAAAGTTTGGACACACATACTCATTCCAGAGTTTTAATTATTTGTACTATTTTCTACATTGTACAATAATAGTGAATGAAAAACTATGAAATAACATATATGGAATCATATAGTAACCAAAAAAAGTGTTAAACAATTCAAAATATATTTTATATTTTAGGTTCTTCAAAGTAGCCACCCTTTGCCTTGATGAATGCTTTGCACACTCTTGGCATTCTTTCAACCAGCTTCACCTGGAATGCTTTTCCAACAGTCTTGAAGGAGTTCCCACATATGCTGAGCACTTGTTGGCTGCTTTTCCTTCACTCTGCGGTCCAACTCATCCCAAACCATCTCAATTGGGTTGAGGTCAGGTGATTGTGGAGGCCAAGTCATCTGATGCAGCACTCCATCACTCTCCTTCTTGGTCAAATAGCCCTTACATAGCCTGGAGGTGTGTTTTGGGTCATTGTCCTGTTGAAAAACAAATGATAGTCCCACTAAGCACGAACCAGATGGGATGGTGTATTGCTGCTGAATGCTGTGGTAGCCATGCTGGTTAAGTGTGCATTGAATTCTAAAAGAATCACAGACAGTGTTAACAGCAAAGCACCCCCACACATCCTCCTCCATGCTTCATGGTGGGAACCACACATGCGGAGATCATCCATTCACCTACTCTACGTCTCTTCAAGTCTCTTCTTGTTATTGGTGTCCTTTAGTAGTAGTTTCTTTGCAGCAATTTGACCATGAAGGCTTGATTCATGCAGTCTCCTCTGAACAGTTGATGTTGAGATGTGTCTGTTACTTGAACTCTGTGAAGCATTTATTTGGGCTGCAATTTCTGAGGCTAGTAACTCTCATGAACTTATCCTCTGCAGCAGAGGTAACTCTGGGACTTCCTTTCCTGTGGTGGTCCTCATGAGAGGCAGTTTCATCACAGCACTTGAGGGTTTTTGCGACTGCACTAAAATAAACTTTCAAAGTTCTTGAAATGTTCCGTATTGACTGACCGTGTCTTAAAGTAATTACGGACTGTCATCTGTCTTTGATTATTTGAGTTGTTCTTGCCATAATATTGACTTCGTCTTTTACCAAATAGGGCTATCTTCTGTATACCACCCCTGCCTTGTCACAACACAACTGATTGGCTCAAACGCAATAACAAGGAAAGAAATTCCACAAATTCACTTTTAACAAGGCACACCCTTTAATTGAAATGCATTCCAGGTGACTACCTCATGAAGCTGGTTGAGAGAATGCCAAGCATGTGCAAAGCTGTCATCAAGGCAAAGGGTGGTTACTTTGAAGAATCTCAAATAGAAAATATATTTTGATTTGTTTAACACTTTTTTGGTTACTACATGATTCCATATGTGTTATTTCATATGTTTGGTGTCTTCACTATTATTCTACAATGCAGAAAACAGTCAAAATAAATGAGTAGGTGTGTCAATTTGTGACTGGTACTGTATATATTTACAAAAAAATATATGGGGGACTGGAAATGATGCAGACGGTTACATTGATGGAAGCTACAATCCATTTGCAATATTAAAGCTGATCTACCCCCTAAAAAAATAGAATAATAATCATACGGGGAAACCAGTAACACAGCACTCTAGTCTAGTAGTCCACACTGGCCTGTAGCTAGCTGGGCTGTCTGAGCAGGGGCAGATTTCATTAACTGGCTAGGGACTGGGAGAGAGAGAAGGCCGGTCGGTTCTGCCGTGGGCAATAATCAACAAACCCAGAGATCAGTAAGTTCAAAATAAATTACAGCATTGGCACAGATAGGGCACCACTCTGCTTTTAACCCCACTGCCTGTATCAGAACATAACATTTTATAGCAGCCTCCTCCTAGAAAGCCTGTTATACCACCCCCTGTTAACATTCCAGGACTTTGCCATGAGTCCCGTCTCTATAAAACACATCTTTATGACACTCTGTCCCCATTCATTAGATGAAATATGAAACATGTTCATCTCTGATTAAAGTTTTCCAGAAAGGTCTTGGCAAAATGATCCATATTATTGCATGGGGCGGGGGAGGGACATCTAGGAGATCATTTGTTTCCTATGCTATCAACAATGTTTTTCACTTTGTTTTCAGGATAGTGAATTAATAAATTGACATATAGCAAACATTTGGCTAATGCAGCTATTGCTAAGCAGGAGTGTCCTTGGCTGTGGGACAACAGTGGTCTTGTTTTTCCTCCAGCCCTCTTCCTGACCATGAGTAGGTGTGACATGGGTGGTCAGTGCATTAATTGGGCCGTACCTGGTGAAGCGCACTTTGCAGATGGCGCACTCGTAGGGCTTCTCTCCCGTGTGCGTGCGGATGTGGCGGGGTAGCTTGCCTGCGCCCTGGATGACCTTGGAGCAGATGGGGCACTTCTGGAAGGCCTTGGAGCGCATCTTCCTCTCCCCTCCGCCCCCTCCTCTCTCTTCTCCTCCTCTTCCTCCCCTCTCTCCTCCCCCTCTATCTTGGCTGGAGCCTCCCCGTGTCGCCCAGAGGGGCAGCAGTCCCTGTGAGACGGCGGTGTCCTCATGCTGCGTGCTGTTAAAGTAATTCAAGTAAAACTCCACGTCTGGGTCCTCCCCCTCCCCCGGGTCCTCCCCGGCCGCGGCCCGCTCCTTCTGCCTCTCGATTGAGTCCATCATCTGCTGCAGGAGGGCGCTGGCCGAGCCTCTCTCCCCATCCCGCATGCCATCTTCCTCCTCTTCCTCCTCCGGCTCCAGTTTGGGCTCCGTGGGGAGGTAGAAGTGGCCGTTCTGGGCTGGGGCATAGAAAGAGGCCCCTGGCCCCCCTCCGTTCCCCCTGGTCCAGGTCAGCGTGTCCCTGCGGCTCTCAGAGTGCTCCACCTTTACTTCGTCCTCCTTGTCGTCCTCCTCATCATCTGGGTCCTGTGTGGGGGCCTGGGCAAGGTCCAGGGGAGAGCAGTACTCGCTGGGGCCCCCGGGGGCCCCGTTGCTGTGGGCCCCGTTGCCATGGTTAAAGTGCAGGTGTGTGGGCATGTCCCTGAGCTCTGGCGTGCTGCAGCTGCTGCTCCAGTGGGCCCCTCTCTGGAAGTATTCTAGATACTCCCGGGCCCGCAGTCGATTCCCCTGCTGCCCCCATCCTCCTCCACCCTTCCCTCCCTCCCCCTCCCCATCCTCTCCTCGCTCACTACCCGCCTATGAAAAAACAAAACAGGATTTCATAACTCTCATACACTCACAATCATACTCAGACACACACAAAACAGAAAGACACATGACCATGAATATGACCACGCTACTTCTATTCTACATTTTGAAGCATAGCATGTAACTGCAATATGCTTTGTCTGTATAATGCAGCTTGTGGTAGAGCACGCTGTCCTGAGACTCAGAGACTGGTGTTGGCCCAGCATGGGTAAGTGTTAAAAGTTGAGTGTTATTGTGACCCCGGGGTGTGGATGTGTGTTTGGCAGTGTGAGAGTGAGAGATTAATGAAGAGCATGATGTAAGCGTGCTGACTATGTGATGGCCAGAGACTGATGATGGAGTGTTTGTTTGGTAGAGTGACGTGATGACAGAGGTTGTGTGGTACGTGGTCTGTGGCGGCACAGTTGGATGGAAATCAAGAATGGCATTTACAATACAATAGTTATAACTCAAAACAAGAGAGGTTTGACTGATTTCCACATAGGCCATACTGAATACATGCATTTTAACTGTAAATCTCTTTGGATAAAATCATTTGCTAAGTGACTATATTTCGATGCAGATCTACCCGCAGGGAGACATACTAGTAAAGGCCATGTGATGGGATGTAATGATAGGACAGAGACTGTTGACAGAATGTTACGATAGTGTTGTCATGATGACCAGCCTACCGGCGGGGAGAGCACTTTGGTGTCCAGCAGGTGAGTGCAGACTTCCTGGACGGGCGGGATCTCCAGCAGGCGGGCGGCGGCCAGGATGTCTCCCACGGAGCTGTGACTGACCGTTAGCGTGGCTGTATAGGCAAAGTCCAGCAGGGCGCCCAGGGCCTCGGCTGCCACAAAGTCTATGGTGTAGACATTCTGCTGGCTGGCCTTCGGGCCCGAGGTGAACAACTTGTGGAAGTAGGAGCTGCAGGAGGCTAGGACTGAACGGTGGGCAGTGAACTCCCTCTCCTGGGTGATCAGGAGCACGTCGCACAGCAGGCCGCTGAGGCGCTGCTTGTTCAGACTGCCCAGGATGTCTGAGCTGTGCTCGGGGAAGGGGATGCCCACTGGGCCTTCCTCCGCCGCTTCCCCTCCCCCCCCACCCCTGAGCCGCCGCCCACCCCTCCCACCGGCTCCCGACGACATCTTCCACCAGCCTGCCGCCGAGCCGCCAATCACAGCCGCCGCCCGCGTGTCCGTCCTGCCGTCTGTCCGTCTGCCTGTCTGAGGGAGGAAGAGAAGGAGAGGATCAGTTCTCAGTCTTTAAGACACACATATGCCCAGTTCAATTCCTAGGCAATACTTCTTGGGATTGGGTAGGCACAGTAGCAATGCACGGTAGGCTAGCTGCCTCAGGGTAAGCGCTGGGGGTTATTTTGAAATTACAGTAATTTCAATGTGCTCCGACAGGCTTCAGCCTTCACACTGGAGACAACACATGAAAATAATATTGGCACAGTAACAGAATTAGTCTGACTCCAATTTTATACTTTAAAAAGTTAAACAAACCGTAAAACTCTATGCACAAGGACTATTTTGAACATTTCACAAAAACATATTTACTGGAAGAATTGAATTATGGTAAAATCCCCCTTTTTATGAGACTACGTTTTCCAAAAACTCTAAATATCTGCTCCGAATTAAGATTCAAAGATGCCTGCAGAAAGAATGGGGTGTCAGCTATGAAATCTTGAGTAAAAAAAAAAGGTATATTTTGGTTATTGAACTACAGTAAGTGCAGTGGATTTACAACCGTTAATGGAATTACGGTAACAGAATTAGATCATGGGTCCCTGATCTGTACTATACAGAAATGCATCATTCTGGATATGAATAGAATTCTCTTCATTGTGATGTATCCAGAATAGGTACACAAAGGTAGAACTAGGCAATATCCTTCTTTTGCCTATTTAGTTGTTATTCTAATGAGCTCCTCCCCAAAATAAGACCACATTTGGTTGGTCCGGACCACACTAAATCTGAACCAGTCATAGATATCTATGTTTCACAGTAGAGTAAATATGTTCAGTACAGTACACTGTACTCGTGTGTTCTACTCAACTATATAGTACTGTACAGTGTTGGTTAGTGCCATTCAGGATTAGGTAGGACGATTTTTATTACAGCATATTGGATGACTGTCATTCATATTCCATTCCCCCAGTTCAATGTAACATTGACAGGTTTAGGCTACTACATGGTACCCTAATTTGCCCTATACCCATGAGGTTGCTACAACCTAGCCTATGAATTAAAGTTTACAATGTAAGTGCACAGGTCAAGAGACAAATTAGAGTACCGTAATTTCCGGACTATTAAGCGCACCTGAATATAAGCCGCACCCACTGAATTAAAAAAAAAAGTATTATTTTGAACATAAATAAGCTGCTCATGTGTATAAGCCGCAGGTGCCTACCGGTACATTAAAACAAATTAACTTTACACAGGCTTTAACGAAACAAGGCTTGTAACAAAAATAAATAGGCTTTAACGAAACACGGCTTGTAACAAAAATAAATAGGCTTTAACGAAACACGGCTTGTAACAAAAAATAAAAAATTTGCAGTAAGCTTTAGTTGTCTTTTTGCACTGAGTCAATTCCTCACGCTGCTGTTTCCAACGTCTTATCATCGACTCATTAAGACCAAGCTCCCGTGCAGCAGCTCTATTTCCTTTTCCAACAGCCAGATCAATCGCCTTCAACTTGAAAGCTGCATCATATTCATTTCTCCGTGTCTTTGCCATGATGAGGGTGACAAAATGACTACCGTAATCAGAAGGATGGGAAGTTTGAGAGCGCTCGATTTAATCTAAACAGTAAACAAAAAAGTTGTTTGACCTTAACCCGTTCGGCAATTTCATTGGTCTAATGAAAGCTTCATGCCGCCAAAAAACTGAGCACGTCACAGAATGTGTTTCTTTTTGAGAAAAAAAATTTGAAAGCGGGAAAAATCCATGTATTAGCCACGTCATTGTTTAAGCCGCGAGGTTCAAAGCTGGGAAAAAAGTTGCGGCTTATAGTCCGGAATTTACGGTAATCAAGGTGAAAGACAGTGACACATTCAATACCACCTTGCACACTCTCACCGTGATCTAGGGTGCAATCATTAGCCCAAACTGTTACAAAATGTTCCGTTTCAATTGGATAAATTCTTGTAGGTTCCTCCACGTTTCGTTTGCTTCCATTTTTTTAATATTTTGCAACAGAATTGGCGGAATGACTACACCTCTGATCACCCTCACACACAGTTGACTTTCATAGAGCCACATGATCACTTTGCTTGCTGTAAAATTCCTTCTAGCATCTACACGCTCTTTTCCTCTGACCATTTCACTTGGCTTGTGTACTCTACTTTTCTGTACTGCTGTCCAAACTTGTGAAACAGATGTCTAGGATTGGTTCAGATTTGGTCCGGTCAGAGCTGACTGACCAAATTTCAACTACTTGTCAATGTCCATGGATGTCCGGGATTGGTCGGTGCTCAGTGGTTGAGGATGCTTGTTACGGGAAATGGAAAGAGGGTAGGTGGTAGCTGTAATAGTAGCTGTCAGTAAGAGCTGGGAGAGGTGACATTAACTGGAGAGAGAAGAGGCAGAGGGAGGTTGTCCAGACTGTTTTCACAGTCTTGCTTTGACCACCAGACGACAGAAAGAAAACAGTTATGAGCTGAACATAACAGTATGCCAGTGGAAGGGAGGACAGTAGCAGGAGAACCAACTGTGGTTTTTGGCAACTATGATTTCCCATGGTAGCCAATTCAATTGCAGTAATTCCGTTACTGGTTTATTATTAGTAAAAAACAATTGGTAGGTCTACCGTTCCTTGTTACTTCTGTGAACTTTCATTGTCCTCCCTCATGAGGGAGAGAAATTACAAAATATCTTAAAGATATGTAGGTTTGTGGTAACGGAATTACAAGACTCAAGGCAATGTTTCTTAAGGTAAATGATTTCTCCAAAACGAAATATACAGTAAGTGTTGATATTCGTTGGCAGGGATCTTTTCGTCAACATTGTGTTTTAATGTACAGTTGAAGTCGGAAGTTTGCATACACTTTAGTTTTTCAACCATAGTTTTGGCAAGTTGGTTAGGACATCTACTTTGTGCATGACAAGTAATTTTTCCAACAATTGTTTACAGACAGATTATTTCCCTTATAATTCACTGTATCACAATTCCAGTGGGTCAGAAGTTTACATACACTAAGTTGACTGTGCCTTTAAACAGCTTGGAAATGTCCAGAAAAGGTCATGCTTTAGAAGCTGTTGACAGGCGAATTGACATCATTTGAGTCAATTGGAGGTGTACCTGTATTTCAAGGCCTACCTTCAAACTCAGTGCCTCTTTGCTTGACATCGTGGGAAAATCAAAAGAAATCGGGCAAAAATTGTAGACCTCCACAAGTCTGGTTCATCCTTGGGAGCAATTTCCAAACGCCTGAAGGTACCACGTTCATCTGTACAAACAATAGTACGCAAGTATAAACACCATGGGACCACGCAGCCGTTATACCGCTCAGGAAGGAGACGCATTCTGTCTCCTAGAGATGAACGTACTTTGGTGTGAAAAGTGCAAATCAATCCCAGAACAACAGCAAAGGACCTTGTGAAGATGCTGGAGGAAACAGGTACAAAAGTATCTATATCCACAGTAAAATGAGTCCTATATCGACATAACCTGAAAGGCCGCTCAGCAAGCAAGAAGCCACTGCTCCAAAACCGCCATAAAAAAACAGACTACAGTTTGCAACTGCACATGGGGACAAAGATTGTACTTTTTTGAGAAATGTCCTCTGGTCTGATGAAACAAAAATAGAACTGTTTGGCCATAAGGAAAAAGGGGGAGGCTTGCAAGCCGAAGAACACCATCCCAACCGTGAAGCACAGGGGTGGCAGCATCATGTTGTGGGGGTGCTTTGCTGCAGGAGGGCCTGGTGCACTTCACAAAATAGATGGCATCATGAGGAAAGAAAATTATGTGGATGTATTGAAGCAACATCTCAAGACATCAGTCAGGAAGTTAAAGCTTGGTCGCAAATGGGTCTTCCAAATGGACAATGATACCAAGCATACTTCCAAAGTTGTGGCAAAATGGCTTAAGGACAACAAAGTCAAGGTATTGGAGTGGCCATCACAAAGCCCTGACCTCAATTCCATAGAAAATGTGTGGGCAGAACTGAAAAAGCGTGTGCGAGCAAGGAGGCCTACAAACCTGACTCAGTTACACCAGCTCTGTCAGGAGGAATGGGCCAAAATTCTCCCAACTTATATCGGGAAGCTTGTGGAAGGCTACCTGAAACATTTGACCCAAGTTAAACAATTTAAAGGCAATGCTACCAAATACTAATTAAGTGTATGTAAACTTCTGACCAACTGGGAATGTGATGAAAGAAATAAAAGCTGAAATAAATAATTCTCTCTACTATTATTCTGACATTTCACATTCTTAAAATAAAGTGGTGATCCTCACTGACCTAAGACAATTTTTACTAGGATTAAATGTCAGGAATTGTGAAAAACTGAGTTTAAATGTATTTGGCTAAGGTGTATGTAAACATCCAACTTCAACTATGCCTTCATTTCTCAAAAATATAGACTCAGCTTTCACTTGACACCCAGATATGCTCTAATGAACTTCCCGTCGGCGCTCATCGGTGCTTATAGATGGAAATACCCATGTGTTGAAATGTTGCTCACTAATATCACAATAACGTGGCTTGTCATTGCAAGTAATGGACCGGTTTTGACTCGGCTCACTGATACTAAAGATCAAATAAGTATTAAATCACGTCAGAGTTACTATGGGCTGGAACCCAAAGTTCTTCACAGTATGACACTCTGTTTTTTATGAACTCAGTCCGGCTTCAACTTACTCTTGAAAGTTGTAATAATAGAATGCCATTGCGAAATTGGGTAGTGCATAATCAGTTTACCTCTTGTGATGTCTGTCACTTTATACCTTAAACACCAGGCCCCAAAGTCCACTAAAGAGCCTGGAGGTGAGCCATGTTGAAACATCACCAACGTACAACACTACAGTTACCATGATTTCACTGACAAACAGCTATTGGCAGACTTACTGTATTTACAGACCAATCTAATAGAAAATACAGTATAGCTATGGCATACATCCTTCAGTGTTGAATTAGCTGTATCTGGAATGCTGGATGTATTGGCCCACTGCTGAACCTATTACCATGAGAGAGAGTGAAGGGCAGTTTAAGGGAGAGCAGGGAGGATCAGAGTGCATGCTGGGAGGAGGAGCAGAGGCGGGGCTGTGCAGCAGCGTGTGCATCGCTCTGTCAGTTAGGGTAGGGGGAGACTGCCGGTTACAGACCCCGTGGAAAAACCCCACTGGAGGACAACACGCACAAGCTGCGAGGGATCGCTATTAAAAAGGGAGGTTGTCAATCCAGTCTGAGCCGGTTACCCCACCCTGTACTGTGTGCCAAGTTTCAGGAAAGGCTGTCCCCTCGCTCACGTGTGTGGGGGAGATTAAAATTATAGACTGCAGTTTGCCTGCGCGGGGGAGGGGGGCTCAGCAATGCAAGCCCTCCCTGATTCGTCCATTTACACACACACACACACACACACACACACACACACACAAAAGCCAGCCCCTCCATTCTCCATCTGCCAGGGAGACCCAGCAGGGGGTGAGGCCAGGGGGATTATTCTCTATAAGAGCAATGCATTCAAATGACATTCCTTCAGATCAAGCCTCTTGGTATGTACACTAGACCTGCTCAACCTGGCTGCCTCTTCTCTCCCCTGCTCGGCTCTTTCCCACACCTCCTCACAAAGCTCCACCTCTCTCCACACCTACAACGCTGGCACTGTGTCAGCACTAACCACATGTCATACTTAGGTAATGCTCTCTGAGAAGTCAACTCTGGGTAGTGTGCTACGAACATAACTGCCCTTACTCTGCTATTAACTCCACTCCAACACTGTTGACAAAGGTTCAAATCCTTAAAACAGACCTGTCAGTCATGTAAACCCATGTGTGACATACACGCAGTGGGCAGTTTTTTGGGTACACCACCCTGTTTAAGAAAATGGTTTGCTCCTACGTGGCCACGGCTTGCTATATAAAGCAGTCAGAAATGTATGGAGGAATTCAGTTACTGTTCAATTCAACGTTAGAATGGGCAAAACGTGCAACCTAAACAACTTTGAGTGTGGTATGATCGTCGGTGCCAGGCACGTCGGATCCAGTGTCTCAGAAATGTCTGGCCTCCTGGGATTTTCACACACGACACGTCTAAGGTTTACAGAGAATGGTATGACAAACAAAAAACAGCCAGTCAGCGGCAGTCCTGTGGGCGAAAACAGCTCCTTGATGAGAGAGGTCAAAGGAGAACAGCAAGAATAGCGGAAGCTAATAGGTGGGCCACAAACAGGCAAATAACGGAGCAGTACAACAGTGGTGTGCAGAACAGCATGTTGGAACGCACAACTCGTCGGCCCTTGTTATGAACGGGCTATTGCAGCAGACGACCACACCGGGTTCCACTCCTATCACCTAAAAACCAGAAGAAGCGGCTCCAGTGGGCACAGGATCACCAACACTGGACAATTGAAGACTGGAAAAACATTGCCTGGTTTGACGAATCCTGGTTCCTGTTGCGTCATGCTGATGGTAGAGTCAGGATTTGGCGTAACAACATAAGTCCATGGCCCCATCCTGCCTGGTGTCAATGGTACAGGCTGGTACCGGTGGTGTAATGGTGTGGGGAATGTTTTCCTGGCACATGTTCGGTTCCTTGATACCAACTGAGCAAAGGTTCTGTGCCCCAAAGAATTCAGGCTGTTCTGGAGGCAAAGGGGGGTCCGACCCGGTAGTAGATGGGTGTACCCAATAAACTTGCCATTGAGTATATAAACACTTTTCTGAGTATGGAAAACCGGTCCATCTGTCTCGTGGTAATCGTAAAACAACAAGCTTGCAGCCTTGCACATGCAAATAATACTGTCCCACTTGGTTCTATTCAGAGTAGTGTGTGTCTTTTATTCATGACACAATGGCCTTTCATTTTGGCTCAAACCCAGTTAGCCTACTCTTTCTCCTTTAACCCTCTACCATTTTGATACGCAACTGACCACACCGCCACTACAACCTCTCCCATTGTCTTCCTGATAAAATTGCCCTGTCTGACATGGGCAAATATTATTATCCTCCAGCTCTCATCTGAATATGCTGTGGGAGGGAAGTGAGGGCAGAGAGAGAGGGATAGGGGGAGTCAGAGAGGGCAACCACAGGGATAACGGTCACGTCCTTCACAGTGTGGAAACAGATCCTGGGTGAGCCTACAGAGACTCAAGCCGAGTCAACCTGCTCTCACTGATGCTGCTGTTTACTGCACCAGGCTGCTGGGCTGGTCCCTGGTGCAAACCTGCTAACACATTATCCCCAGGACATACATGTCTGACCCTGGGTCACACACAGCTCTGTGGAGGGGAGAGGATGCTGAAAGGAGTTAAAACAGCCCAGCATACAGTCCACTGAGGCATCCAGCTGCTCTGTCATGTCCTTTACACAGGAGCTATAGGGAGAGTAGAGGCCCAGGCCAGGAATAACCCACAAAGATGACCAAAGAAAGAAAGAGGAAAAACTGTGCAAACAAACCTGATCCTGACACCTTCTCATGGCTTGAAACATTCCTTATCACTTATTCATGGCTGTGGGTGAGAGGCTGCAGCACCACACCGTCTCAGTTCCCAGGGCCGCCACCGACCAAGAGCTGCCTGCCTAGTTCACCGGGTCCCACTCCGCACACACAGAGCGCTGCTTTGCAAGTCAAACCACTACTTACTGCTGCAGATCCCACTCCTCCCCCACCATCACTCAATACTAACCCCTGCGCTTGCGCCAAGCAAGCGTTGAGAGCCGCTATCAAGATTAGATTTCGGGGATGATCCAACGCAAGACTAGGACAGGGATCATCAACTAGATTCAGCTGCGGGCCGATTTTTTGTTGAACGGTTTGTCGGGGACCGAAACATAATTACAAATAATTTGCAGACTGCAAACTGACCGCAAGAAGCCCAAATCAATATATTTGACTAAAACAATAATTTCGAACCTTGCTTCCATTTGTACATGATCACATCTCTCTATTATGCGTGGGAATGCTTCGGAACACATTTCCAAAATGTAAAATCACTTTGATCCAATTTCTTGGTGTTTTTACAGTCTTATGTCCAACAATGAAACTTCTCAAAAATAATAATTCTAAATTTTTGCTTTTGCTCAGAAAACTTGGGAGGCCAAATAAATCCACCGGGCCGCCAGTTGGGGAACCCTGGACCTGAACGTCAACTTTGTTTCAGTTCTATTGGGCTTTTCTTAAAACCTGTGAGAGATAGATGGGCTTCTCCCCTGGTTACAGTAGTTCCCTTCTTATTTAATGACCAATACAGTGATATGTGGTTAAACTGGTAGTTATAAACGTGGTTATAAACTGGGTGTTGCGTTTTACTGGAAATATCCTCTCAGGTCAACTGAAACCCGCATCAAATGATCTACAGCCTGTCCTACACATACCATTCATCCTGGAGTACAATGACTATCAACCTTACCCAGATCAACCTCAGGTGTTCCTTACATGACAAAAATGTATGTCACTTAAACTCTAAGTTCTTTACGACGATGCTTTTTAAGAGTAGTCAACACCACAATACTTTGTTGCTCTGCTGAAGGGAGTAACATAGAGGCCAGAAAACAAGCATCTTTAGCAGCGCAAGTGTGTGGGGGATAAGTAGCATATCTGTGAATAACCAAACCAGAGTGAAACAACGACAGCAGAAGCCAGGGTCTAACTCCTAGAAGCATAGATTGAGTAATATAGATGAGTAATATAGATGGACAACAGAGTTCAAGCAGGCTGTCTCTCCCTGGCAGACTGTCACGGGATAAGCAGAGCCCCTGATGATTAGTGACAGGAGTCAGTGACAGCCCAGAGAAAGGGAATCACTGGATTGGGTCACAAGGGTTCAAGGTCAAGTCACAGAGGATATTACAGGATAATCGGAAAAGCTATGTGGAGAGGTGAGGGGGGGCTGGACAGTTCCAAGAAGAACTAGATTCTGACTGAGGCTGAACCTGCCTGGTCTAGTGCTAGTGTGGCTGACTGAGTCATTACTGCCAGGCTTGCTAGGATAGGAAGCTTGATTGGTCGTATTGGGAGCAAGCAGGAAGAGGGTGAGCAACTGATAAAACTGGAGTTGTGGGGCTGGGCTACTCGACTTGAAACACGTCCGACTGCCAAAAATTAGACAATGCCCCTGACTGAAAGGTATTGGGTGAGGCAGTCTTAAAAACGCACAACCTTGACATCAGCCCAAGGAATAATGTAAATTGAATGTGTTTCAAAAGTGTCTCAGACTTGAGAAACCTTTACTTAGCCACTGTAAGAAACTAACCCCTCACTGCAGGAAGGGTTTGACATCATTATCTTAAATCTTTGTATCATGTTTGTCAATAAAAGTTTAGTGCAAGGGGAAGTGGGAGATTTTTATGATTTCATTTCAAAGGTCTAAGTTCTTTAAGGGTACCATTACCCCAGAGATCAAGAGATAGTTGGTGGAGAGCCACTGTCGGGAATCACTGACTACTGTATGGGTTTACTGTACCATCCCCCTCCTCCTTGCAAAGTAAAGTAAACCAAAGTGAAGGCTCTACTTGGCTTTCCTTGCCTCCCTCCTCCAGCCTGACTTAGCTGGTCCAGAAACAGCCGTGCACATCTGGCAGCAGTGTTACAGAGACACAACTTCTGCTGCTGGAGCTAGACTTTCCTAACGCTGCCATGCTGTCAGTCAGGAAGTAGCGGATCCAAACTCCCACGTGGCACCAGAAACAGAACCCCTAGTAGGCCGTAAGCTACACCCATAGTGCCAAGTCCAGCAGCAGCTCCTCCCCTGAGCCCTGTGCCAATCTGTGAGTGCTACCGTGCATTGCGGGCAGAGGACTTCCTGTGTGTCTGTGACAGGCGTGTAACAGAACCTGCTTTGTTATCAGATGACCATCCCTCCTTCTCCCTCTTGCTGGCTCTCTCAGACATCAGCCCACCACATTGCCCACTTCCCCCTTCAGCTTGCTGAGGAAGCTGAAACACCCACCCACCATCCCACGTCTAGAGATGAGATCTCACCAACCATGAGATTGTCATATGGTACCCTCCCATGATCACAGGAGAGTTTGGCTAACGCTCTTTGATCCCTACGTAGTGCCTTAGGTCAACGTGGGATTACTCAATCAAACATCTGGTTTTTCTGACAACTATTGTCTAAGGTTGTCTAGAGTCTAATGTATGAAAACAACGACAGCATCCAGCAAAGCCAGAAAAAAGGTGTGACATTTTGGAGACAACCCACCACCATGAAAGTAAACAATGTAAGTGAAGTCAGACTCGCAACACAACGGCCTAGTCTAACCCAGGGCTGCATCTCAGCCTCTAATTTGATCAGGTTGTGTGAACTGCTTGCTTCATAAACCAGCAGGCCCAGAACAGCCCCTATGACTCCCCCAAGACAACAACATAACACACAGAGCCCTGTCTGTCTGTCTGTCAGCTTGGGCCAGGAGCAGTGGGACATTTAACTGCTGACAAGGGGAGTTCACCCTTAATAAGGGGGCAGCTTATAGTTTAGCGCACCACCCAAAAGCAACATAACCCCAAAACTAGTTCTTCCAAGGCCTGGCAGTGTAATAGCACGCAACCTGTCTACTCCTGTCGCTGTGGACCTGCTAGTTTGGGGCATTATGGTGCATAACATACAGGAATATCAAACTGTATTCAACATGCTCACCGCCAAATTGATGGGTGGTGTCTAAGGCCTACCCACAGCCACTGAAGTCCCCTACAATTCCCCTTGAGTCTATTGTGGGTAGCATGGAGTGTCCCAACTTAACCTCTTAGTGGAATTTACTCAGGCTGAAAGTACAGCCTTCTGCAATTGTCACTCAGGAGTGGCACGAGTAACATTATGACAACACTGTGACATTTGACAGAATGAATAATGTTTCAAACGCTGCATCTGAAAGCTAACCAAACACTTCCCTGAGTCTGGGCATCTGACAATAAAATACTCCCCTCCCTCTCTCGCTGTACCCGCATGCTTCAAAACAAGTCCAACAAGTATGTGTTTCCAGGAATACGCATCTGTGAATTAGAAAAATAAGTTACGCTCCTTTAACATCTTTTGACAAACCACCAACGTACGGACAGATACCGTAGACTAAATGATGTTGTGACGCAAATCACACAGTGCCATAGGGGCTACTTGAGGCAAGAGGGATGTAGAGAATGACAAAAAGGGTGTGGGCAGCCGTGGAGAAGAACTGAAAGTTAATAAATGAATAAAGGAGTTCCCAAGGGCAGAGGGTAAAGTTTCCAGTTGCTCAAGATTCTATGTGCTATGATTGTGTTATGGCATCTCGTTAACTACACCTCACTAACGAGGTAAAATTGTCCACAAGAGGTGTCACATTTTCTTCTATCCAGTCACAGTCGAGCATTGGGGGTAAGGATATATAAAGGATCTGCAGTTGGCTCATTTATTCCTAGTCTCATACATTAATAACAATAACTAACATTACACACAGTAACACCAATTCAGATGATTAGATTAACAACTGTACTCATTTTAAATCAAACCAGTAAGTAAAGGGTTAAAAGGGCACAGTGTGTATAGCCAAAACTTTAAGACAACAACAGTCTCTCTAAACATGATGTGCTCAACCTGCTCTGAGCAGTGCCCTATTTGCCATCTATTTTTTATGTGCAAGTGGGTCAGGAACTCTGAACTCTACCAAGCCCCATCTCCCTCGCTCTCTTACACACGCAGGTCCTGGTATTTATTTCCTAAGCTCTCCCCTCTTTCACTCTCCTCAGTGTCAGGAGAGAGTGCAGTTTGAGCTCTTACCAGCTGGGCAGAAGCGTGTGTCCCTTCCCCAGGCCCTATCCGGCTCTCCTGCCTGCTCTCCTGTCTTCGTGTCTGAGCAGGGCCCTGCCTGGTGCCTCAGTACTGGAGCTTTTGCAGACAGGAAACTTCCGAGTGGCCCTAGTCATACAGGCAAGCCCTTGCCTGATCCCAAACAAGCAGACACCTACCACCCCCCTCTATTTTCAGCCCACTGCTCCGCTCTGGCATCTCTTCCCCTTCTGTGATTGGCTTGACAGCTGCTCACTCACCACACCTCCTTGCTGGGATAGGCTGGTAGGTGTTCCCTTTCCTGTATGGCCAAGGGCAAGGCACTCTGGGATGTGGAGTCCTTAAATACTATTTGACCTGCTTCACAGCCCCTGCTGCGAACTACGAGTACCAGCTTTCCGTCCCTCACCACCCCCACTTCTCCAAGCCTGTTCCAACGTAAGCACTCAGGGCAGAATTATACACTTCAGTATGTTGCTAGCAGAATGCCAGGTATTAAAAGTACAGACCAGCCATCAAACAGGGTTGTGCTGCAAACTAAAAAAAGGGGCTCGACCAGAACTGTCTAAGCCACAGCCAAACACTGGGGTAGCATTCTGTGACAACCCCTCTGTCTATGTTTTAAACGCACTTCAAGACTCCTGACCTAAATTAAGACATTCTTATTCTGATAAATTCCAAACCAGCAGGAAAGAATGAACAATGCAAGTGGGTCAGGAACTTTTCCCTCCAAGCATGATTTCTTAGTGAATGACAACATCCCGAAAAGTAATTCGCTTGTCATCGTACCTTGTCCTATAAAATTAGTTTTGGTTCCTCCTTCCTCTTCTTCAGAACCCACCCCCCCCCATCCTCCTCCTCCCCTAAGTTCTCCCACCTGCCCGTAAAGTTAATACCTCAAACACAGCTAATAAAACTATCATAGCAAGCCCAAAAGGTAAAAGCAGGAATCAGAGAAGTAGTTTAGCAGGAATAAAAAGAGAACCATAACTACTGACTGCGACCCATTTCACCCCCCCCCCCCCAAGTATCTCTCTGTCCCCCTCCCTCATTCTCCTCTCCTCCTGTGCTTGCTCCCTCCTGTCGACAGGCCCTGGGTGGACAGTGGGGGGTATGCGGGGGTGCCTTTAGCTCACCTGCGATGGCCGTGATGGTGCTTGTTGTGGGTTAGCTCAGCCCTCCTCCTCTCTGGAGCGCTCTCTCTCTAACTGTCGTGCTGCTCAAAGCCCCATATGCGCTAACCAAGCAGCAGCAGATCAACTCAATTCCCTTCCTGGTTTCTGGAGGGCAAAGAGGTCCCTCCCTTTCTCTCGCTCTCCCTCCCTCTCT
Source organism: Salmo trutta (assembly GCF_901001165.1). NCBI lineage: Eukaryota > Metazoa > Chordata > Actinopteri > Salmoniformes > Salmonidae > Salmo > Salmo trutta. Next base: position 17,563,104 of record NC_042978.1, read on the forward strand.
CTTAAAGAAACAGCATTCCCCTCTATGTTTCTCTTCCTCTCCTCTCTGGGGAGCAAAGTAAAAGAGATATTCACCTGCGATCAAGAGTGGACATTCGTCATATCGATCACATCAAAAAAATGACAAATGAGTACTTGACTTCATCCTCTTTTTTTTGAAAGTATATGTTGATACAGTTGTGAACAGCATCCAGATTAATTGATCATGATCTGATTATAGTTGTTACTCTTGTCTTTTCTCTTCTACTGTATCTCTCTCTCGCGCCTTGAGATGAGTCGCACCCACCCATCCCATAGCCTGAGGTCCTAGTGTCCCACCCCAAAAACAAGCCTTGGCACATTCCAGGACACAGGGGCTGCCAGCAACCCCCTCGACACCCATACCTTCATCTCTCCCACTTCTCACGTTGTACAGTAACACCTTTACCACACGCCTCACCTCTTCATTCATACCAAACCCACTTTTACCAATGTTTCTTCGGTGGCGTGTAAGACACCAGTCAAAATCAGTCAGCTTTATATCGCTTAGAAGAACTCATTTTGACTGATTTCTAACACGCCTACACACTTTACATTTTCTACACTGTACACCTGGACCGTCACAGTCACGCTGCAGTGGACTGGGGTGGAGATCTTCCATACTCTAAACTATCTTTAACAGGCCTACACACAGAGTTGGAATGCATTTATCATATATGAAGTGAAACGGCTTACCTTGTGTAATGTGATGTAACAGCTAGCCATGAAAGGTGTCTCTTCGGTCTGACTGGAAGCTGATGCACCCCACTGTGTGGCATGGCTTGGCACTGTGGGGAGAACTAGGCTAGGCATGCTCTGACAGCATGGGGAGGCAGTAACACACACCCAGCCTAGAGGGCAGTGTCAGCACTTCAGTAGGTACCAGAGGTAGTTCACAATCAGACAAAACGCACACTATAAAAACATTTTAACTGCAGGATCATTTCGGTTGATCAATAGAAACGATTTTCATGGCTAAAAAAACATTGTTTCAATAAACAAATAAATACAATTCTACTTTGCTTAAAATGACACAGCTACAATACATCGTTTTCATACAAATCTGAAATAATTAACAAACCGTCAAACTGGTTAATTTTCCCTTCTGGTAGCTCTCCAGATGATGTCAGCCATGTTTATTACAATAGTCTCACAGTCCAATATAAACTAGTTCTCCCTCCACCACAGACACCCACCAACTATGCTTTTGTAATTTGTGGCTGAGCCATGGTTTTGATTTAATTCAGGCCCAAGGCGAGAGAAACTATACTGAAGAACAATGCTGAGATAATATCCTAGAAGAGGTAGGTTTTAATAGAAGAATCCAAAGCAGTTATCTGGGTGAAAGCTATTGTAATAGTACGTAGATCGACTTGGGAAATACGTAGACATGCCGCATAGATCTGCCTTGGAGGATGTGTAGCATGTTATAACCTGAGTAAAGAACATCCTCTGGCCCTTGTTACCTCGTCTTTCCTCGGTAAGCCTCAGGTAGGGTCCTCGGAGTGCTTGCTGCACGTCTCATCTAAAGGAACGCACCTGCAAGAGGGCAACGCCATTCAGTTCTCCCAATAACTAACCACAAAACCCACCACATAAAAACTCATTTCCATATACATTCAAAGTTTTATTTTTACATTACAACCGTATCCAACACATTTTCTTAAAATAAAATGACATCTCTTCCATTTCCTCCTAAACGAGTCAAAAGTGTGTTTTTCTTAAGACTGCTAAATAGTACTTGCGTACTGTTTATATAGCTTTATACACATACAGGCGACAACGCATCCACTTTGTTCCCAACAAATGCAAGTCTGTTGAGAATGATAAAATCAGCCAGAAGCAGAGAATACATACAGTACATGGGCTCTTATAGACGACAGGCTAATACATGTTACAACCACCACCCGCCTGCACAAAGCCAGTCACCACGCTGGGGCTTCACAAAGAGAACGCTTGGAGTAGGTTACACTTACTTACTCACGCAAAGCAAAACAGTGGAGCACAACCGAAAAACACTCTTCGGAATAAATTGAGTAGACTGGCAAAAATCTGAACCTTTCAGAGCATCTATAGTCACGGTTTGAGAGATTCTAACTTGACACATGAGTTTCAGGCAGTTGATACAAGTTAAAAAAAGAAATTAAAAAAAAAGACCTCGGGTGTCTGGAAAATATATGATGGTAAATCATTCCATTTCGTAAAATGAGCACATTTGATGTTCATTGTACAGTGTTTAATGATCATTAAAATCAAATCAAAATGTCAACATTGAAAGTACTCCTCTCTCAAAAATGTACTGGTCATGAATGTACAAAACGAAGTACTTTGATCAGGCATGATATCCAAAACATTAGTAGTCAAGATGAGAACCTTCTTTGGTTTGCAGTCCTCCTGTACCTTCAAAGCACTTAACTTGATTTCTGTCATGGACACTTTCATTGTCAAAGATAGCTCCTCTACAGCCTACACCAATATGCTGTTGCACAAACCATGAACATAATACAGCATTTATCAATACAAGTGGTAAGATGATATCAATGGCAATTCATGAAATGAATATCTTTAATATGATAGGAAAAAATAGCATGATGTGTGTGACTCTACCATGACACTGGTATGGGAAACCTGTGGTCATACAATGAGTAAATGGGCCCTGTTGATGATGAGTATACTTAAGAGCTGAAACCTCTTAAGAGCAAGATGGAAGGGGTGCCAAAGTGTGTGTGTGAGAGACAGTGAGGCACTGGGGATCCTCGTGTGGGAAGCAGCTGGCGTTGGGCTTCTCATTCAGTGCCACGGGTGGGGGTGCTGGGTTGGTTGAGGCCCATGGTTTTACACATCCAGCCAGCAAAGTCCACCTCCTCCACCTCAGCACGCTTGATAAACGTGTGGTTCTAAACAATAACAAACCGTAAAAGCAAGTTAGTTAACGCATCAATATTAGTCCATGGCTGATGCTGAAAGGGCATGTACAGTAGGGAACATAGCCAATTTGCAAACAAAAAAATGTCTTTACAAACCTCAATAATAATAAATATAGTATAATACGTCATTTAGGAGACGCTTTTATTCAAAGCGACTTATTTATGGATACATACGGGTGGTCCTGGGAATATACCCGAATTATCCTGACATCGCAAGCGCTAGGCTCTACCAACTGAGCTAGAGGAACATGAGCTACAGAGAACCAATGAACAATCAGAGCTGAACAACTACATAGATGCACTTGAAATAAAAGTCAACAGCTACTCACCATGAGCATCTTCAGGTCAGCTCGCTCTGCTGGATTCTTGATCAGACTATTAACACAAACAGAAACATTTGATAATCTCCATGACTCCAGAGAAATCATTAGACCCCCCCCCCCCCCAAAAGAAGAATAGAAAGGAACGCTTTGATTAAGCTGCACAAGAAATCTCATTCTGCTGACGTGGCCATCATTCTCAAGGGATGAGAAAATGACCTTTAAAATGTACGTTTGCTCCACATTGCTCTATGCTGTGCCTATTGCCTACAATAATTCACAAGACGTGTGTCGAGTCCACACACAGCCACAAAACAGAAGTGTCATGGTAAAACAACAATAAAAGGTGCTGAGGTAATGGGCACTATTCTTATATGATGAATGCTTGGGCTCACCATTTTGTCACAAACTCGTTGAAATCGTTGGTGAAGACACCAAGTGGCAGCCTGGGAGGAGGCTGGGAATGAGTAAAAAGGTGTGTAAGACAGATGTGATTTCAAAATCCCCAGAGCACACAGACAAGGAGAACTAGTAATAAGGAGAATAATATGTGGGGTCAGCAGTTCATCTGACCTCATTGACAATGTAGTCCAGCAGCTCAAATATCGCCATGGCTGGTCGACTGTCCATCCCATGTCCTGAGGAAGAGGAGAATATGGATATCACAAATAAAATACTTAAATGTTTGATTACAGTTACTTTTTACGGAGAAGCAAAAGGAAATCTGTTTGAAAAGCACTAATATCATCTATATTGTATTATGTGTGAGGAGGGGATTCAGGTCAGTTCTCACCGCTGACTGGTCGCCCTCCTGGTGGTCTGGGGAGACGGTTGGAGATGGTGTGTGGTTCCCCCTCGGCTCCGTCCTGTACGGGCCGGCCAAAGATGGCCTCCAGCTCCTTGGCATCAGGCGGGGGGATGGGGTAGCGGCCGATGGCCAGCTCCACCAGGGACAGGCCCATGCTCCACACGTCCGACTGCACAGAGTAGTGTGTGCCCTGCAGTCTCTCCGGCTGTTGAGGAACACACACGTACGTCACACCCAGGCAGAGCTGGCCAAGTGGGCGGGCGGCTCTGTGCACTGCGCCCTCCAGGTGTCTGAGGGGAGGGGGCAGGGCTGGCAGAGCCTGCCTCCGTGCCACAGGGCCCTCTACTGGGCACGGCCTCAGCTCTTGGCAGGGCGTCCTGGGCAGGGAGGGAGAAGGAGAGCTGACTCACCGACATGTAGGAGCGCGTTCCCACGAAGGAGTTGGCCATGGAGTCGATGAGTTGGCCACTCACGCCGAAGTCACACAGCTTGATCTCCCCGCGCGAGTTCACCAGGATGTTGGAGGGCTTGACGTCTGCGTGGTAAAGCAGGGAGGACAGGTGAGGTCCCAGAGAGAGAGAGAGGGCTGAGGTCCCAGAGAGAGAGAAGGCCGAGGTCCCAGAGAGAGAGAAGGCCGAGGTTCCAGAGAGAGAGAAGGCCGAGGTTCCAGAGAGAGAGAAGGCCGAGGTTCCAGACCCAGCAGCACCAGCTGCCCCTTCCCCACGTCCCTGTCCAAGCCCCTCTACCATGCCAGACACCTCAACACTGACACATTTCACAAAGCTACTCTGTGGTAGCTAGAGCTGAACACTACAGTTACAGTTGAGACCATACAAACAAGCCAAATCCTCCTCAATCCCCCTAGTCACAAACAGTCTGGAAAATTGAAACTGAATAATGGGGTTGTAGACCTGACATCCATCCTCTGTGGTGACCCCCTCCCACTTCAGAGGAGACAGGGGCGAATATGAGAGAGAGGGAGACAGGGGCGAGTATGAGAGAGAGGGAGACGGAGGGAGGGGGCTGCAGGGCGCGGCTGCCATGTAATCACATCTGAGAGCCTGTAATTACAGCCTGGGCTCCCAGACAGCTCTGCCTCAGCCCTGCCACAACACAGCCCAAAACACTGTACCATGGACCTCAGCTCCAGAACAACACCACACACTGGAGCACACCCATCGGCTCCACATACCACACCACACACCAGGGCCCTCAGCTCAAAACACTGTAAACCACCACCCTCAGCTCAAAACACTCCACCACCACCCTCAGCTCAAAACACTGCACCACCACCCTCAGCTCAAAACACCATTATACACCACAAACGTTAAACGTTACATCCCCTCAACTCAAGATACACCCAAACACACCTCACACTATTTCACTATGTCCAAATAAAACACTACACCCAGGGTCTCAAATCATATCGTTTATATGCACAAAAATACAATACAATCTATATGGAAAACAACAGTCCATATGGAGAGCCGTCTTACCTCTGTGCATGATCTGGTGCTTCTCCCGCAGATAGGCAAGTCCTCGGAGTACCTTTAAGAGTGATATGCAAACATTTTATTTAACACAACATACTCTGACAGCGTATCATCCACACTTCCTGGACCTGAAATCCTACACAAAGACCAGCTCTGAGACGTTTTACCCTGCCTGGGTCCATAGTTACATCCATACAAGATATCACACCAAAACACGCACTGACGCCCACAGTGTTAATGGTGAGAACAGTGAGAAGGCCTTGCATGTTGAGCTTCCTGTGACTCATGATTATCACAATGACAGGAGAAAAAGCAGTCCATTGAGAAACAAAAAACTCCTTAACCACAAGGGAAAGGAACAGAGTGCACTTGATCACAGTTGTGACAAACTGCCAAGTTGCGTTTAGATCAACAATATCAAATCAAATTTTATTTGTCACATACACCGAATACAACAGGTGTAGAACTTACTGTGAAATGCTTACTTACAAGCCCTTAACCAACAATACAGCTAAGAAAATACCTAAAAAAAGTGAGATAAAAGTAACAAATAATTAAAGAGCATTTTATATTATATATATATATATATTTTTAACTCATCTAGTCATAATAAACTTACCTTGGGTATTTATGAAAAATATACCAAATGAAGGAAAACACCAATTAAGCACAAACAATTAATTTAAATCTTAATTAAGTTGAGTAATACTTACTGCTATGCTGACTTTTCCCAAGATCTCCTCAGGGATTCTCCTGGCTTCCTTCAGCACCTGATCCAGAGAGCCTCCATCCTGTACCCAATAGGCAACGGTTTAATGTCTGTACATTGTCCGCATTCTGTAATGCACAATAGCTCCAGGTGCATGACATGATTAATATATCATAACAACCACTGCAACATTTTAACTTGTTAAATCAAAGTTACAACTGGTTTGTTAGTGTTATGCCACAGGTCCTGTAATAAGCACCATTGCAGTCTCAAAACCACAAACAAATATTCCTACTCCCGGCCAAAACTCTAATTCACACATCAGCCTTTTTGCCACTGACCCCCAATGTCTTCCGACATTCCAGCACAATGCTAGTCCTACGACTGATCCGCCCCCTCAACTCAAACCGGTCTCTATCAGAAGCTCACCATGTGCTCCATGCAGATACTGATCTCTCCATCGCTGTAGAAGGCCCCGTAGAAGCCCACGATGTAGGGAGAGTTGCATTCATGCAGCACCTGCAGCTCTCTGATGATCTGGTTCCTGATGGCAGGCTTAATCTCCAGGTGGATGAGCTGTGGAGGAGAGGATCAGATGAGAACATAAGAATAATCAAGTGCTCATCTAGAATAACAGTTTGAGCCATAAACCAGAATTAAAACAGACTTGTTTGTGTGGACCTGGTTTCCTTCAACGGCTGTATGTCTCAGCCTAGAAGCCTGGCACCCAAGACTAGTAGTGTAGCGTGGATCTCCAACTGAGTTTAGGGAGAAATATAAAAAATTGATACAAGGGTAGACTCACCTTTCGGGCCATGACCAGTCTGGAGGGTTTGTGGCGGACCTTGTTGACCACTCCACCGTTGCCAGCGCCCAGCTCACATATGGGGTGGAAATCATCATCTTTCAGCTCGCCCACTTGGGCTTTCTGGGTGAGGAAAGCCTCCAGGCGTTTCCTCTGCTGTTCGTCCAAATCTAGCTCTCCTAGCTTCTTTTGTAAGGCCTCCAGATTGGCTCTGAGAAGTGGAGATGCATTGAGGGAGTGTGGCATAGATTAATAAACAAACATACTTTCAATCCTGGTCCTGGGGACATATGGGTGCACATGGATACGACTAATCACTGAGCCCATGATTGGTTTGAATCAGGTGAGTTAGGCTAGTGTTATATAGGTAAGTGTTCGACTGGAACAAAATTGTGCATCTAGTCCCAAAAACCATAATTTACCCAATATCAGTACAGTACACAATAGACATGCTCTCGGCCCTCCCGAGTTACTCACTCGGACGCAGCATCGATGGTTGTGGAGATGGACTGCCCCTCTCCAATGGGCGTGATATTTAGGGGAACGGGTCTTCTCTTCGGAGCCATATCGAAATATTTTACAGTGCCCTGGACGACTTTCCGAAGCAAATCAGTACAAGGAACTGATAATTCAAAGTTGTTCTAAAACAGCAACAGGGGTAAATGTTGCTGGCTGTTAGTGGCTTAGCCAGCTAGTTACTTTGCGAGCATGACAGATAGATGTTTGGAAGGACAATCACACATGCACGTCACCATCAGGTCAGGTGCATTTGACTATTTTAGATATCTAACGAGTAAGGTATATTTCAAAAACAAACTAGCTATAATAGTACACTAGATTTGTACACATTACTGTTCCTTTTGCTTCTTGTCCAGCTAGCACCACCTCCCCTACGGAAATCGTGTGCTGCGTTCCTCAAATCAGAGCGGCCCTCGCCACAAGGACAACGGCTGTGGTTGACAGGACTGGCTGGTCACTGACCGAGGATTGTTAGCGTTCGAAGGTTTAAGGGGTACACTTATCGACCTTCCCCTGTATGGAGCCGGGGTGTGAAGCTTGGTTGCTGACTGCGGAGACGGAATTCGGTGTTTCAATACAGGAAGCAGCAACATGGGGAGTCTTCCAAAAATCGCGAGTCTGAGCCATCATCCATGGCAATTGAACTATCGCGGGATTTTAAAACAGCCATGTTTAATGGTAGCGACCTCCAATGGCACGTTGTAGAAATTACTATCAAGCAGATTTCTACAACTAGGCCTAGCTACTCACCTACTACGTAAATTACTCTCCTAAATTTACAAAACTTCCCTTTTCAAAAGGTTTGACTTGATTAATGTTTAATTTTAGTATTTTAACTTTAAGGAAATTTACCCATGGGGAAAAACTGGCAAAAGTAATTTGATCATGATCTGTTTTGAATAACTTTTATTTTTCCAGAAGGAACTTGTTACTTTTCAAGCTAACATGACTTAGCAGACAATTCGATAAAAAAGAAAAAAAAAGGTTTAATTAATTCCACAAGTCAATAACAGGTGTTAGAATATGATTTTGAATTGTACAGTTCTTTTTGAAAAGGAGACAAATGTGTCCCTGAGGCCCCAGCATCAGATAAAGGATGTCACACCAATCTACACCTCAACCCCATCTGGTTGTCACTAGTTACCACAGCCAAAGTCAAATGGCTATACCGTAAAAACTCATGAAAACAAACATTTGCTTTTTGGTTTTAAGGTTAGGCATAAGGTTAAAGTCAGATTGTAATAAGTTAAATTGTAGAACTAGGCAATGATTAGCCATAATTGACTTTGTGGCTGTGGTAACTAGTGATGACCCAACCACCTCTTACCCCTAAAGTGGCATCAGTTCCAATACTGGTATTTGTGATTTTATTGTGTCTGACTTTTGTAACAACTGGAGGCGATTCGAAGCTTAATAAAATATTTTAATTGTATTGTCTTTTAATATGAAGATATAAAAGACAAACAAAACATTTACATAATGGATTGCAAGCCCTGCCCATGCTACCTTAAGCAGTTATAATAAGGAATGCCACCATCAAGACCTGATCCACCATTTGCTTAAAACCCACTCTGGACCCTAACCCAGGTTTCACCATCTTGCTCAGTTCCTCAGAAACAACCTGTACTTCACCTCTCTCTCGCAATATGAAAAAGCTTGAGGAAATCTATCTGCGCAGTGATGTTCTACACTTATAAATTAAAACAATGTGATTCAAATCTGTAGAGTAATTTGTTGGATAGATCGGCTTAGTTGAAGATGAAATTCTGCTAGACGTAATAACATGTTGCTTAAAATGCATGAATCATACAACTATGGTCATATTCAGGGACACCACTACGGTTTGGGGTTCTTTGACAGAAAGTGCCATCAAACCATGCGGGTTACCTATAATGGTTTCAGAACTCACCTATCGGTATAATATCCGCAAGCTTGAAATGTCATGAGTACTGCAGAAAAGTGGAAGACAAGATCCCATACGTTTCCTCAGTCAATACCATCTCATTATTAGATTAGGTATACTACTACATCTTCCACAAAATGGCTTACTCATACAGTACTGAGTGTCTATGCAAGTCTGAATTCAGGATGATTACAAAATGTCAATATGCTTACGCTATAGTCAAATGCATGTATTACCAATACCATTTCAGAGATTCTAGGAATTTACAACAGACTGTTCTATAAAATCCTGAAAGTAAACAAATACCATAAACAGCACAAATTAAAAAACGGGGACTATCGCTGGGGTGAGGAATCTAATGACCAGGAACGAAAATGTTTTTATTTTTTTGTAGGTCTCAGCAACCGTTGGAACCCAAAAGATTAACAATGTTTACTACAATTTGAACTGTGCCTGTGGAAAAGGCTAATCTGAAGCAGTCATTACTGATGTATTGTTTAAACTACCTGTAGAGAGGACATTCATCTAGGGCCTATGCAATAATAAAGGCTAATTTGAGTGTAATATCATTGAACTGGGAAGAGGCAGAATGTGTTATTGGTTAGAACTCAGTTTACTCAGATGGAAAGGGACATGTCTAACGACGGCAGTGCCTTGAGCCTGGATCATTCAGTTTGCCACGTATTCAATCACAAAAAAAGTTCCAGCTTCGTAAGTGTTCTGCTACCCCTTACTGGGAACTTGTGTACAGTACAAAGCCATATATAAATGGCTCTGGTACAGCACTCTTGATTGCCACATATGTACAATTTAATACAAACTGCCTTTCAAATAAAACAAAGTTGTGACGCAATCAATTATCAATAAATACTATACTTTAGACAAAGACAATTAAGTCAAAAGGATGTCGACACTCACAAATCGATACCATTCCACATCTGGAGATACATCCCTCCTTAAGTCCCCCACTCTGTAAAAAAAAAAAAAAAAAAAAAAAACAGTAAATAATGACAAATCGTCTTAAATAATGTATTTTCTTACTGGGACTTCCTGTGTAGACCAGTTCAAATAGCGAAACTGTGGGCTCCAGCCTCCACCAATCTAAACTCAAAACAAAAAAAGGCACCCAAATCTGACCTTGCAACAAGAGATAATTGACAAATCTGCTTTGGCACAATTGCCTCAACATGGTTTTGACCAGTTTTGTGTCGATACTAATATTTATGACATTCTTTAGTCAAGTGCCTTGTTCAATCTTTTTTTTTTTTTTTAATGAACAAATTTAAGAAACTGAAAGAAAAATTTACCTGGTTCAAAACACTGTAAAGCTCTCATGATTTAGGGGGAAGAAGGTTGAATGCAGCAGTGTTTAGTCTCAGACTATCCAACGTTTAACTGACAATAAATGGGCAGGTGAAAATAATCCATGCTGTATTAGTTTCCTTGATCAATATGAACAACACTGGCAACACAGAACATTGGACAGAATCTGAAAAGATTATGTTCCAAAACCTCAAACGATAACTGCTGGTCTCTGCTTACCCGCCACTATGACAATTGCTTGTCATACTGTGTAGCTATTCAGACACCAACTGAAATCGTATATATTTCAATGCAGTGGGGAGTACTTACAATAACTTCTCAAAGATACAGCACTCCTGGGTCATATTCAGCACAAAACAAAAACACTCAAACAGGGAAGTACTCATTTTCCATTATAAACCATAAAAAAAAACTAACATGTTGCTATTGTGCCCTAATGAACATGACTCTGCTTCCCATAACCTATTCCCTATTTGGGCCGTACAAGTTGTATAAAATGTTTAATGGATTTCTTTATTTTTAAGTGATGCGAGCGAAAAAAGAAAAAAGTAGACCCTCTTGTTAAAATACTATAGCAACCATAGTTCAGGTGCTACTCTCTCTGTATGACTGAGGTAGGTTGTCATCATCTAAGGACAAAATTAAATGGGGGAAGTATCATCAAACCAATCATTTTTAGGGATTTTCTGACTTAAACCATTTGAAATACTGTTAGAGCCCATTTGCTTTGTCTTCATTGTCTGAATGAATTAAACAGAAAGAAAGTTGGGGTGTTCAATTTCATCATATTCCAGAAAGATCTAGTCTGTGACTCGAGTCACAAATTCTTCATATAGGTTATCTTGACCTCTTACGACTGAACAACGATGATGCTCCATATCTCCCATTGCCTGCGATCACAAAAAGTGGCGAAACACCAAATGCTTGTGGCTTTGAGAGCCTTAAATTCAAGTCAAATACAAAGTACAAGGAGATGGAGGGGGAATAGTTTGAGAGGTTATCATTTTAAATTGTCTCTAAGGAGGGAGGATACAGAATGCTGGGAGGGGTGAGCCACAAGTGTTAGGGAGCAGTTGTTTCCAGTGGTGTATAGATGAAGCCTAACCACTCCAGAGGATGACAGTGCATGTATGAGAGTGTGTGTGTGTGGATAAACGCCAGAGAAGTGGGGGCAGGCGGGCAGGCAGGGGATGCAGTAGGGACTAATGATTTCCTGTCCTCCAATCAAGCCCAACCCTCTCTCTCAGTTTGTGGGGTCAGTCCGCCAGTCAGTAGGCAGTGACCAGGTCCTTGTCATAGTCGTATCGGCCCCTCTTGGGGGCGGGGCTGTCCTGGCTGTCCTCAGTGTCGTCGCTGTCTCCTCTAGCCCCTCCCCCCTCCTCCTCCGAGTCCAGAGTCAGATCTACCACCACTCCTCCGCCCGTTCCCCCCGCCGTGGACCCTGCTCCTGACTTCCCTGTCTGGCTGGTGCTGCTGTGGGCTGGGGAGTGGCCGTTCGCCTCAGGAACACCTGGGAGGGAGGGGGAACAAGTGAACACTATTACAAACCAATGCTATAAAAAAAAAAAGAAGATATAATCTAAAATAAATGACCTACAAAGCATGGCGTATAACTTAGAACATTCTGAAAGTATTCAGAAACCCTTGACTTTTTCCACTTCTAAGTTACACCCTTATTCTAAAATGTAGAGGTCGACCGATTAATCGTAATGGCCGATTAATTAGGGCCGATTTCAAGTTTTCATAACAATCGGAAATCGGTATTTTTGGCCGCCGATTTCTTAAAAAAATGTTTACACCTTTATTTAACTAGGCAAGTCAGTTAAGAACACATTCTTATTTTCAATGATGGCCTAGGAACGGTGGGTTAACTGCCTTGTTCAGGGGCAGAATGACAGATTTTTACCTTGTCAGCTCAGGGATTCAATCTTCCAACCTTACGGTTAACTAGTCCAACGCTCTAACCACCTGCTTTACATTGCACTCCACGAGGTTACGCGAATGCATAAGAAGCCAAGGTAAGTTTCTAGCTAGCATTAAACTTATCTTATAAAAAACAATCATAATCACTAGTTAACTACACATGGTTGATGATATTACTAGTTTATCTAGCCTGTCCTGCGTTGCATATAATCGCTTAGGTACACGTTGCTCCAACCATAAACATCAATGCCTTTCTTAAAATCAATACACAAGTGTATATTTTTAAACCTGCATATTTAGTTAATATTGCCTGCTAACATGAATTTCTTTTAACTAGGGAAAATGTGTCACTTCTCTTGCAAACAGAGTCAGGGTATATGCAGCAGTTTGGGCCGCCTGGCTCGTTGCGAACTGTGTGAATACTATTTCTTCCTAACAAAGACAGCAGACTTCGCCAAACGGGGATGATTTAACAAAATAGCATTTGCGAAAAAAGCACAACCGTTGCACGACTGTACCTAACCATAAACATCAATGCCTTTCTTAAAATCAATACACAGAAGTATATATTTTTAAACCTGCATATTTAGCTAAAAGAAATCCAGGTTAGCAGGCAATATTAACCAGGTGAAATTGTGTCATTTTGAGTTCATTGCACGCAGTCAGGGTATATGCAACAGTTTGGGCCGCCTGGCTCGTTGCAAACTAATTTGCCAGAATTTTATGTAATTATGACATAACATTGAGGGTTGTGCAATGTAACAGGAATAACGTTTTGTTTTCGAGATGATAGTTTCCGGATTCGACCATATTAATGACCTAAGGCTCGTGTTTCTGTGTGTTATTGTGTTATAATTAAGTCTAGAGCAGTCTGACTGAGCAGTGGTAGGCAGCAGCAGGCTCGTAAGCATTCATTCAAAATAGCACTTTCGTGCGTTTTGCCAGCAGCCCTTTGCAATGCATTGCGCGTCTTATGACTTCAAGCCTGTCAACTCCCAAGACGAGGCTTGTGTAACCCATGTGAAATGGCTAGCTAGTTAGCCAGATGCGCGCTAATAGCGTTTCAAACTTCACTCGCACTGAGACTTGGAGTAGTTGTTTCCCCTTCCTCTACATGGGTAACGCTGCTTCGAGGGTGGCTGTTGTCGATGTGTTCCTGGTTCAAGCCCAGGTAGGAGCGAGGAGAGGGACGGAAGCTATACTGTTACACTGGCAATACTAAAGTGCCTATAAGAACATCCAATAGTCAAAAGGTATATGAAATAGAAATCGTAGAGAGAAATAGTCCTATAATTCCTATAATAACTACAACCTAAAACATCTTACCTGGGAATATTGAAGACTCATGTTAAAAGGAACCACCAGCTTTCATTATGTTCTCATGTTCTGAGCAAGGAACTTAAACGTTAGCTTTCTTACATGGCACATATTGCACTTTTACTTTCTTCTCCAACACTTTGTTTTTGCATTATTTAAACCAAATTGAACATGTTTCATTATTTATTTGAGGCTAAAATGTATTAAGTTAAAATAAGTGTTCATTCAGTACTGTTGTAATTGTCATTATTACACACCCCAAAAAATATCGGCCGACTAAAATCGGTATCGGCTTTTTGGGCCTCCAATAATCGGCACTGAGGGAAAAAATCATAATCGGTAGACCTCTTCTAAAATTAATTAAAATTGTTTTTTTCCCGCCATCAATCTACACACAATACCCATAATGACAAAGCAAAAACAGGTTTAGAAATTGAAATATCAAAAAAAATAAAAATAAATTTCCTTTAGGTGCCTTTTGGCAAATTCCAAGCGGGCTGTCATGTGCCTCTTACTGAGGAGTGGCTTCCGTCTGGCCACTCTACCATAAAGGCCTGATTGGTAGAGTGCTGCAGAGATGGGAGAACCTTCCATAAGGACAACCATCTCCACAGAGGAACTCTAGGCGACCATTGGGTTCTTGGTCACCTCCCTGACCAAGGTCCTTCTCCCCGATTGCTCAGTTGGGCCAGGCGGCCATCTCTAGTAAGAGTCTTGGTGGTTCCAAACTTCTTCCATCTAAGAATGATGGAGGCCACTGTGTTCTTGGGGACCTTCAATACTGCAGAATTGTTTTGGTACCCTTCCCCAGATCTGTGCCTCGACACAATCCTGTCTTGGAGCTCTACGGACAATTCCTTCAATCTCATGACTTGGTTTTTGCTCTGACATGCACTGTCAACTGTGGGACCTTATATAGACAGGTTTGTGCCTTTCCAAATCATGTCCAATCAATTGAATTTACCACAGGTGGACTCCAATCAAGTTGTAGAAACATCAAGGATGATCAATGGAAACAGGATGCACCTGAGCTCAAGTTTGAGTCTCATAGCAAAGGGTCTGAATGCTTATGTAAATAGGGTATCTTTATTTCTTATACATTTGCACTTTGTCATTATGGGGTATTGTGTGTAGTTCGCTGTAGATTATTATGTTTATTTAATCCATTTTAGAATAAGGCTGTAACAAAATGTGGAAAAAGTCAAGGGGTCTGAATACTTTCCGAAAGCACTAAGTATCAAAATCAGTCTGTAAGAGCTAAAATGGAAATATTTGACATTAGGGCCGGGCAGAATACCATATTTTACTATATACACACACCGGTATTGATGCACGGACCGGTTTGGGTTTTTACTTTACCTTCTATAACGGTATTTCAATGTTTGGTTTGTTAAAATGTGATACGCCACCAGTTTTTTATAGTTTACTCCATTTGCTACTTGAGTTGTTTCTCACCCTACTCCTTCTGCACGTACACACCAAGCCCTTCCCAGTCACTCAAGGAGACACGTTTTTGCTCGACCACAGTCACGAGCACTTGCTGCATGGTCAGATGTTGGTGACAATGATACGGCGTTACACTTTTCTTCTTAAAATATAAATCCACAAGCGTTCTAGAATTACAAACTGATAATGTATTGTACTGTCTGCAAATAGCTAGTTTGTCTTTTTGTCTTTTCAGTGTCAGAACAAACGTAGCTAACTAAAACAAACAGATAGCAGTGCTGGTGTAGGCCTAGATCAGCATGTTTGTGCAACAGTATCTAGCTACATTAAGATAAACCATGTAAAGTAATATCTAAATTAGGGTCTCCTGGGAAACACTGAGCTTAACTTGGTTACTACCCTGTCAAAATAATTCCTCCCTGGCTTTATCCTTTTTCATTTCATTCGTTGTCATTTCAAACACTGTATTCAAAGTACTGCCCACTACAACAGAATAATTATTCTATGGCCATGATTCCAACAGTTCACTCAAGTGTTTTGATCTAAATTGCAAAGTCAAATAGCAATATTAGGGCTTGATTTTTTGCCAATATCATGCAGCCCTACGTGGCACAGTGTGGAAATGATAACAAATGAGTGCAGGCAATGTAGAAATTGATGAAAATGCAGACATTGTTGGCGGTTGAAGTTAAATTGAACAGTATAAAACAAATCAGAATTGAGAAAGACCCATTGAAAATCACTTAGAATGTATATGTGTTGCCCCCCTAGGGTCATGGACTACTCAAATCATATTTAGAACTTTTATCATTCAAAGACAAAATGCAGACATACCTTTTTTTTCTACAAATATCATGATATTTTGCCCATACCACCCAGCCCCATTTGACATGCACTTACATATATCCACTACAGGATAGTCGGGAGTGTTGCTCCGTTCCCTCTCCCTCTCCTTCTCATCTCGAATGGCTCTCCATGAACCGTCAGTCAGATATTCAATCTCCTCAATGTCCTCATGGGTCTCCTTTAAGATCTCAGATGCCAGCCTGGACACACGGAGACAAAGAGTCAGGCAAATAAGTACATATCATATCAGGACACACAAGCAGGGATTGGATGTGTCCCACAACACACAACTCTCAAATATTAGATATACATTTTAAGGAAGTTTGTGGAAATAAGCTATATATAGTTTCTATTTGTGCTGGACATTATGACTCAACAAATCAAAAGCGACAGTATCAAAAGAGATGCTCTATTGATTGTTTCCTCGTGGCAGAATCTGCACGGGCTGACTGTTCAATGCCCCATATATTGAGCATTATTTTTGTGGCGAGAAATGTATATAGTTTAAATTGAAAAGAACTTTGATGAGTCAAATATTTTTTTTTATCTGATAAACCCGATGCCATGGTATTGGGACATCAAATCGGTTCCTAACTATCTTGAATTTGATGCAGTATAGTTGTCAAACCTCTCGACTTTAAGTGGTACTGATACATTATGCGATTTATACTAGTCTTTTTAGCCATACAAGTTTTTTGATTGGCGGCAGACATTCATTCTTTTCTCTTTTGAGTAAATGCCTCTTCCATGTTTGTGGCAGAGCTGTGATGAGTTGCTTATACTTTTGTATTGAGTATACATCTCCATACCTGAGGCGTACAGCAACTCCCCGGCCCACAGCAGCACCAGCGAGAAGGGGAAGTCAGCAGGGTCCACGGCATGGGGGACAAGGAGGATTATGTCTATGGTGTATGTATTATGTAGGAACGTGAGCTGAGCCATAAGGGAGCCTAGGCATCTACCACCCTACTACCAGATTAGGGAGGGGGGCAATGTAGCATATGTTTTTGTCCTCCCACTTTGGTTCTAGAATTTTTGCAGATTGTGTTTTAGCTACTAATGTATCAATATTTATCATTTCCAAAAATTAGCTATGACCTAGCCAATGAAGACATAGCACAACTTTGGATTTCACCCCCAATCTCAAATGGTTTTGACAGTTTGGAAGTTTTACAGAGAACTTCTCTTCTCTTGCTTCAGGCATTTGCAGTGCGCCTTGCAAAAGTGATTGCTGTCTTCATTATGAAATTATTAACTTTACCCTGTATATATAAAAATGACCATAAACAGATTATCTTTAAACTATCAAACCTATTGCTGAAACATCAAAATAAAATCTATTGTAAGCCCCGTTTAGCAGCTATAGCCAGATGAGTTGTGTCTCCAGTATCTTACTGGAATAAAAGTTAAACACATTTTCAACAGCGGACAGATAACATTAACCTAGCAAATTACACAGGTCGTCACTCAACTAATAAAGCTTAATATCACGCAAGCCATTTTAGCATTTGAATGCTGAAGGTACCAAGCAGATGTGCTAGATCAGGAACAGGCTGCCTACCTCACGTTGGTCAGTGCGCAAAGCTGGGCACAGTGCGCAGTTTGACTAGGCCTGGGGTTGTTTGGCATGCAAAATGACTGAAAGATCAAGGACTGTCTACACAGTTGAATGGAGTTTGACACTGAATGAGAGAGGACGCATCAGTTGTCACAAAAGAGGAAGTATTTTCAGAAAGTAGAAATAATGTGATATGAGCAAATCATTTTTGTGAAACGGCGATTCATAACATGTGAACAGATTTTTCAGATTTTTTGTATTTTTATTGGTTTGGGTCCGCGGATCGATGCACTTGTATCTTAACTCTCTAAATATAAATTCCGCTGTTTAGGAGACCTGCATGGTTCTGGTACCAGTTCCGTTCTGACACCGTAGATCGAAATGGCTTGCATTGAGCGGTAGCTCTGATTCTCAGACACAGGAGTACATCTCATCCGCCTATGTGAAGTAGGATGTAAAATCTAACAACTTGAAGCTGAGATGTCCCTCTTACCATTTAATTTGCTCTTCTGACTGTCCAACTCCTTGCTGAACCCTACGTCACATCGTAGCACAGCAGGAGAGTGGTTTCGTCCCTCTAGCACATTCGATATATAGCCAACTTTATCAAATGTAAAATTAATCGATTTTAAACAAAAACACTGTCATAGACAGACAAGATCAATATGAGATGAAAGGAGAGTTCCTAACGAGTTCAGGAACCCAAGCTAGAGCTATGTGTGACGTTCACAGCGATAGGGTCAGACATTTTGATCAAGAGAGACCTTTAGAAAATATGCACCTTATAACACTAAACATATAAATATGTATGTTACAGTTATAAGGAAGGTGAACTCTTATAGTTAGGTCATTTTATAAATTATTATATTTAGAAAGCACAAGTCGTTTCAAGCCTTATTCAGTTGAATAGGAAATACATCAAATACTTCATTTTTATCACATTTGTACTGTGTACTTGAGCTTGTCCTCAAATGACTACACCTCAGCAATTTAACTATTTTTACCAGAAAGGTGAGATTTTAACCTTTCTTGGAGTATGCAGCATTACTAGTCATAGTTTATGGCCATCTAAATAATTACCTTTGGGGATTACGTAGATTACATTTAACCAGTTAAACATTTGAATCGGGGACCAATGCGCATTGGTGATATTACATAAAAAAAAGGTAATATAATTGTAACCAGCGTTGTAAACATTGAAATTAGGATAAAACTTCAATTTCAATACATTGACTTAAGTGTTTTCCATTAGCGCCGGCTAAATCAGCGGGTTATATTTTCCACTTCATATTAATTAGGCTACTTTTCATTTAAAAAAGTTTAATTCACAAGTCCGGTCGAGCCCTCCTGCTGGAATGCATCTTCTAGCCATCTATTGATAGCTATGTGACTGACAGGCGCCTATCCTAACGATGACAGAGAAACGCAGCAGAGAGGAAGAGGCGAAGCGAGAGGTTTCACTCTCGCCAAAATCTTTCCAAAATAAGCCCAATGTGTTTCTATTAGCTTTATTTTGGACCTAAACTTGTCGCCTACCTTCCTGCTTTTGGGACAACGACTCCCATTGCTAGGGTGGAGAAATGAGCATCTCGTCATTATATACAAAACTCTGGTTGCTAAAGTGAGTGACTCGTTTTGTCAGTCAGTGTAGCCTACCAAACTGCATCGCTAAGTGTCGTTCATTTGGCTCTCTAATTTGCATAGGCTACTGGTTGGCCTAGGCTTTAGTGGAGATTAGCTGCCGATAAATTATGAAAACATTTGACGAAGATGGTGAATCACTGCAGGAACAACAGAGCCTCATTCTGGTTCAAATATGATAATTAGCACTCACGGAATCCAGGCATTAAAACGGAATTCAAGAATATATATATTATTTTTAGCTTATTGACCTTAGCAGGGATTCAACTAAATGTATTAAATTACATTTGCCCAAGTTTATCATAAAACATGAACAGAATGCATTGCACTCAAAGTAGACCCCTTGACTTCTTCCACATTTTGTTAAGCCTTACTCTTAAATGGATTAAATAGTTGTTTTCCCCTTATCTACACACAATACCCCATAATGACAAAGCAAAAAAATTTTTTTTAGAAATGTTTCATTATTACATTTACATAAGTATTCAGACCCTTTATTCAGTATTTTGTTGAAGCACCTTTGGAAGCGATTACAGCCTGGAGTCTTCTTGGGTATGACACTACACGCTTGGCACAACTTTATTTGGGGAGTTTCTCCCATTCTTCTTTGCAGATCCTCAAGAGCTGTCAGGTTGGATGGGGAGCGTTGCTGCACAGCTATTTTCAGGTCTCTCCAGAGATTTTGGATAGGGTTCAAGTCCGGGCTCTGGCTGGGCCACTCAAGGACATTCAGAGACTTGTCCCGAAGCCACTCCTGCACTGTCTCGGCTGTGTGCTTAGGGTCGTTGTCCTGTTGGAAGGTGAACCTTCCCCACCAGTCTGAGGTCCTGAGCCCTCTGGAGCAGGTTAATTGAGGATCTCTGTACTTTGCTCTGTTCACCTATCCCTCGATCCTGACTAGTCTCTCAGTCCCTGCCGCTGACACACATCCCCACAGCATGATGCTGTCACCATCACGCTTCACCGTAGGAATGGTGCCAGGTTTCCTCCAGACGTGACGCTTGGCATTCAGGCCAAAGAGATCTTGGTTTCATCAGACCAGAGAATCTTGTTTCTCATGGTCTGATCAAATCAAATCTTATTTGTTACATGCTCCGAATACAAAGGGTGTAGACCTTACCGTGAAATGCTTACTTACAAGCCCTTAACCAACAACGGAGTTTTTGTACATGTAGGTAGGGGTAAAGTGATAAACAGCGAGTAGCAGCAGTGTAAAAACAATGTAAATAGTCCGGTGGCCATTTGATTAATTGTTCAGCAGTCTTATGGCTTGGGGGGTAGAAGCTGTTAAGGACCGCTTGCCGTGCAGTAGCAGAGTGAACAGTCTATGACTTGGGTGACTCGAGTCTGACAATTTTTGGGCCTTCCTCCGACACCGCCTAGTATATAACTCCTGGATTGCAGGAAGCCCCAGTGATGTACTGGGTTGTTCGCACTACCCTCTGTAGCGCCTTAGGGTCAGATGCCAAGCAGTGGTCAGGATACTCTCGATGGTGCAGCTGTAGAACTTTTGAGGATCTGGGGAGGTGTTGCCATGCCCTCTTCACAACTGTCTTGGTGTGTTTGGACTATGATAGTTTGTTGGTGATGTGGCCACCAAGGAACTTGAAGCTCTCAACACGCTCCACTACATCCCCATCGATGTGAATGGGGCGTGTTCAGTCCTCCATTTCCTGTAGTCCACGATCAGCTCCTTTGTCTTAGTCACATTGAGGGTGAGGTTGTTGTCCTGGAACCACACTGCCAGGTCTCTGACCGTCTCCCTACAGGCTGTCTCATCGTTGTCGGTGATCAGGCCTACCACTGTTGGGTCACCAGCAAACTTAATGATGGTGTTGGAGTCGTGCCTGGCCACATAGTCGTGGGTGAACAGGGAGTACAGGAGGGGACTAAGCACTTACCCATGAGGGGCCCCAGTGTTGAGGATCAGCGTGGCAGAGGTGTTGTCTACCCTTATCTCCTGGGGGTGGCCCGTCAGGAAGTCCAGGATCCAGTTGCAGAGGGAGGTGTTTAGTCCCAGGGTCCTTAGCTTTGTGGGCACAATGTCGTCGAACACAGAGCTGTAGTCAATGAACAGCCTTCTCACATAGGTGGTCCTTTTGTCCAGGTGGAAAAGGGCAGTGTGGAGTGCGATTGTGTCATCTGTGGATCTGTTGGGGCGGTATGCGAATTGGAGTGGGTCTAGGGTTTCCGGGATGATGGTGTTGATGTGAGCCATGACCAGCCTTTCAAAGCATTTCATGGCTACAGAAGTGAGTGCTATGGGGCGGTAGTCATTTAGGCAGGTTACCTTTGCTTTCTTGGGCACAGAGACTAGGGTGGTATGCTTGAAACATGTAGGCATTACAGACTCGGTCAGGGAGAGGTTGAAAATGTCAGTGAAGACACTTGCCAGTTGGTCCGCGCATGCTCCGAGTAGACGTCCTAGTAATCCCTCTGGCCCGGCGGCCTTGTGAATGTTGACCTGTTTAAAAAGGTCTTGCTTACGTCGGCTATGGAGAAGGTAATCACACAGTCGTCTGGAACAGCCGGTGCTCTCATGCATGCTTAAGTGTTGCATGCCTCGAAGTGAGCATAAAAAAAAGGCATTTAGCTCGGCTGGTAGGCTCGCGTTGAAGTCTGTACATTTCTGTCTTTTCTTGACGCAAATTATGGATTTGGGCCTGGTCTCGAGGAAGCAGTATATTCTTCACATCAGCTGCATCAGACTTTATTAAATAAATAAATATTTGCCAAGTTCGAGGTGAGTAATTGCTGTTCTGATATCCAGAAGCTCTTTTCGGTCATAAGAGATGGTAGAAGCAACATTACGTACAAAATAAGTTACAATGCGAAAAAAAACTAAATAGCATAGTCGGTTAGGAGCCCGTAAAACTGCAGCCATTACCTCCGGCGCCATTATCTGATAGTCCTTTAGTTGCCTTTTGGCAAACTCCAAACGGGCTGTCATGTGTATTTTACTGAGGAGTGGCTTCCTTCTGGCCACTACCATAAAGGCCTGATTAGTGGAGTGCTGCAGAGATGGTTGTCCTTCTTTAAGGTTCTCTCTCCAAAGAGGAACTCTGGAGCTCTGTTTGAGTGACCATCAGGTTCTTGGTCACCACCCTGACCAAGGCCCTTCTCCCCCGATTGCTCAGTTGGGCCGGGCAACTCCAATCAAGTCATAGAAACATCAAGGATGATCAATGGAAACAGGATGCACCGGAGTTCAATTTCGAGTCTCATAGCAAAGGGTCTGAATGCTTACAGTACCAGTCAAAAGTTGACACACCTACTCATTCAAGGGTTTTTATTTATTTTTTACATTGTAGAATAGTGAAGACAAATTACGAAAACACACATGGAATCATGTAGTAACCAAAAAAAGTGTTTAACAAAACAAAATATACTTTTATATTTGAGATTCTTCAAAGTAGCCACCCTTTGCCTTGACAGCTTTGTACACTCTTGGCCTTTTCTCAACCAGCTTCACCTGGTTGAGAAACCAGCTTCACCTGGTTCCTTGAATTCTAAATAAATCACTGACAGTGTCACCAGCAACGCACCCCCACGCTTCACGGTGGGAACCACACATGCGGAGATCATCCGTTCAGCTACTCTACGTCTCACAAAGACACGGTGGTTGGACTAAAAGGTCAGATTTCCACCATCTAATGTCCATTGCTCGTGTTTCTTAGCCCAAGCAAGTCTCTTATTGGTCTCCTTTTCGACCATGAAGGCCTGATTCACGTAGTGTCCTCTGAACAGTTGATGTGTCTGTTACTAGAACTCTGAAGCATTTATTTGTGCTGCAATTTCTGGAGGCTGGTAACTAAGGAACTTTTCCTCTGCAGCAGAGGTAACTCTGGGTCTTCCTTTCCTGTGGCGGTCCTTGTCATAGCGCTTGATGATTTTTGCGACTGTACTTGAAGAAACGTTCAAAGTTCTTGAAATGTTCCGGATTGATTGACCTTCATGTCTTAAAGTAATGATGGATTGTCATTTCTCTTTGCTTATTTGAGCTGTTCTTACCATAATATGGACTTGGTATTTTACCAAATAGGGCTACCTTCTATATACCACCCCTAACTTGTCAAAACACAACTGATTGGCTCTAACGCATTAAGGAAATAAATTCAACAAATTAACTTTTAACAAGGCACACCTGTTACTTGAAATACATTCCAGGTGACTACCTTATGAAGTTGGTTGAGAGAATGCAAAGCTGTCATCAAGGCAAAGGGTGGCTACTATCTCAAATATAACATATATTTTGATTTGTTTAACACTTTTTTTGGTTACTACATGACTCAGTGTGTTATTTTATAGTTTGTTTTCACTATTATTCTACAATGTAGAAAATAGTAAAAATAAAGAAAAACCCTTGAATGTATAGGTGTGTCCAAACTTTTGACAGGTATTGTGTGTAAATAAGGTATGTTTTTATTTTTAATACATTTGCAAACATTTCTGAAAACCTGTTTTTGCTTTGTCATTATGGGGTATTGTGTGTAGATTGAAAAAAATTCAATTCATACAGTTTGTATCTTTTAGAGACTCCATCCGTAATATAGTACGCTTACCATAGTTGGGTTTTAGTCCAGAGAAACTGGAGAAATGATCCAGGTCCTCAATAAGAGGATGTAAAATGTAGCCCAGTGTAGGTAGGCCATTGCAAGTTTTAGGTGTCAAAAAAAATGCTCCAAAAATTCTAACCCATGCAAAGACCTTTAAAAGGAAGAGTGGTTCTCAAATTCCTGGAGAGTGAGTAGTAGTGGTGCTGTTGGTAAGTGACAAGCCTCAGCATGCCTTACTTACCCATCGATGGTGAGCAGCTCAAAGGGAGCCTGTTTGTCACACACAGGGCAGGTCCACGTGGGCTTCTTCTCATTCATTTGCAGGAAGTAGATGGCATCGAAACACTGCAAGTGGGCACAGGTGAGCACCCGACACGGCACTCCAATCCGCATCTTCACTAGCTGAGAGGAGGAAGAGGAAAAGGAGGTATGTTATGAGCATTAGGCTGTAGACAAATGGTGGGTGGTAGCCTGTTCCTCGTGTTGTGGTTTAGGTCAGTAACAACTGAAAGGTTTGAGACTTGCTCTTTAATAAGAAATGAAAGCATGACTGGGTGGATATGGCTTGTGGTGAGAGTGCAGATCCTCACAGGACAGATGAGGGACACCCGTAGCCCTGTGGTGGCGATCTCGTTCTCTGGATCAAAGCGTAGCTTGTCCTGGACTGGACACAACAGAAAGAAACTAGTTCAACGTCACACAACACAGGTGTAAACATTACTAAAATGCAATAAAGCATGAAAGAGAAAAATGGTGAGGCCACTTACTGCGTTCCCGACAGCGTTCTGCACTCTCCACTGAGCAGTGTTTAAGTTGGCTGAAGAGCTCTGCTGATGTGAAGACCCGCACTAAATACACTGCCACCGAGTAGCGCTGCACAGGACGAGAGGACATGAGTGAGCACTGAACAGAATGAACACACTGGAAATAGCAGCAGATATCATCTGAAGCTGTCAACATTTAGACAGCTGCCAAAAACAACCACACCATTTCAAATACTTGCCATGGAAATGAATCAAAACAGCTTGCAATTACATTGCGTACATCACAGAGTTTACTTTAGATGTGCAAAAGGCATCGCCTCTTGGCAAGGTTCTAAAATAACAATGTAAAGTTTCAACCAGAGACTGACCTTGCCGAAGTTGCCCCATGTGACAGTGGCCCGGTTGGTGGCAGTGGAGAGGTGTAACCAGGGTGTGATGTTGACTGGGCGACAGGGACGACGCGGTTCCACACCTGGCTTATTAGACGGATAGTAACCCTGTGCAGAACAAATATAGACATGTTTAGCAACCAAGATATTGGCATTTTCTTCTGATTTGTTGGTTGGTTTGTTTGCCTGAGGGCATGGGATTCACCAGCTTGACTACTTACTGGTACATGACAGTAGGACTGGTTGACTTTGACAGCAATATTGGGAGGGTACTGATCTTCCTGGACACCGATGGAGTCTGTATAACAGATTCTGTAAAGGATCATAGCAACAGCACAGGAGGTTATCAATGGTTATCAGTGTTAGATGGCAACATATGTAATCCTCTTAAACACAGCCATTCAGCCAATGGTTGTGGTGGTCAGATTTGTCATTCAATACACACATAAAATGTACACTGTTTTGTTGGGACTTGATAAAGTTGATAAAGGACACAGTAGAGGAAACTGTATAATCGTCTGTAAACTTTCTAAATGTCGACAGAACAAAATACAATAGACGGATGAATAATTTTTCTAATCTGTGAAATAGACCATGTGACAAATACAGTAGAAATGCTTTGATGCACATTTTTTGATAGAATAACCATGTTGCAGTCAAGAAATGCTACACTATATATACACAAAGGTATGTGGACACCCCTTCAAATGATTGGATTTTGAAATTTCAGCCAAAATCGTTGCTGACAAGTGAATATGGCAGAGCAGCCACACAAGCCTAAGATCACTATGCGCAATGCCAAGCATCGGCTGGAGTGGTCTAAAGCTCAACCACCATTGGTCTCTAGAGCAGTGGAAACACGTTCTCTGGAGTGATGAATCACGCTTCACCATCTGGCAGTCCAATGGATGAATCTGGGTTTGGCGTATGCCAGGAGAACGCTACCTGCCCCAATGCATAGTGCCAATTGTAAAGTTGGGTGGTGGAGGAGGAATAATGGTCTGGGGCTGTTTTTCATGGTTCGGGCTAGACCTCTTAGTTCCAGTGAAGGGAAATCTTAATGCTACAGCATACAATTACATTCTAGACGATTCGGTGCTTCCAACTTTGTGGCAATGCCCTCATGCACAAAGCGAGGTCCATACAGAAATAGCTTGTCAAGATCAGTGTGGAAGAACTTAACTGGCCTGCTCAGAGTCCTGACCTCAACCCCATTGAACACCTTTGGGATGAATTGGAACGCCGATTGCGAGCCAGGCCTAACCGCCCAACCTCACTAATGCTCATGGCTAAATGGAACAAGTCCCCGCAGCAATTTTTCAACATCTAGTGGAAAGCCTTCCCAGAAGAGTGAAGGCTGTTATAGCAGCAAAGGGGGGACCAACTCCATATTAATGCCCATGATTTTGGAATGAGCTGTTGGAAAAGCATTCACACTGCAGTGTATTAGGCTATATATTAAAAAAAGCTATGATGAACTTCACAGGATGGTGAAAGTGCACGAGCTTGATGCGCCAGAGTGGCGCAGCAGTCTAAAACACTGCATCTCAGTGCTTGAGGCGTCACTACAGACACCCTGGTTCGAATCCAGGCTGTTTCACAACCGGCCATGATTGGGAGTCCCATAGGGCGGCACACAATTGGCCCAGCATCATCCAGGTTTGGCCGTCGTTGTAAATAAGAATGTTCTTAACCGACTTGCCTAGTTAAATAAAAAAGGTACAAATTATTATTATTATTATTTTTAAATGCTCCTTTCCAATAAAGAGGGCCTTAAATGTTATGCTGTTAGCATGATGACTGATGCTTGACTGTCAATTGACAAATAAAATAAAACTCACTGATCCACAATCTCATAATGAAGCCTACCCTCTATGCTGCATCTGCAAGCTGTTGGCTGGAGCACATGTGCCAAGACCAAAGTGGGCACACTTGCAGTGTATTGCAGACTTTTGTGCCAAAACCATCTAAAATGTGTTCTTGCATATTCCAACTCCCCCTGAGACACCCATAGGGAATGGGATCATGCCACAGTCACCATTGTCCACCGCCCCTGGAGCAATTGGGGTTAAGTGCGTTGCTCAAGGGCACAGCAACAGATTTTTCACCTTGTGGGCTCTGGGACTCAAACCAGCGACCTTTCAGTGACTGGTCCAATTCTCTAATCTCAAGGCTACCAAGAAGACAATTTCATGGAAAACCACTACTGCAGGTAAAATGTGCATAATTTTTGTTTGAATGTTAGTATATTCACTTGAATATGGTTGAACAAATTGATGGAAGCCTAGCTATTCTGATCTAGAATAGGCTTGAACTGTATGTACCGGAAATTACCTATGCAATTGTGGGATTGGTGTGCTGTTATGTGTAGAACAGTTGAGAACGCTTGTAAACTCACCTAAGAACCACCTGGATTGCCTTCATTCCTGGTCGAAGCTCACTAACACAACAAAGGAGGGAATGTTATGGTACCCATTCAAAGTCACAAGCAGTAGAATAAGACAGTTAACTTGAATTAAAGTGTTATACTCACGTTGAGTTTCTGACTTGGTCCGCTTGGCTCTGTGTTAATTCAAATATGCATTGACTGTCCTGCAGTTTCTCACTGTTCTGGGCAACTACAAGGACAGATGCAGAAGAAAAGAGATACATACACATACCATAACTTCACTATGCTTCGCAATGTTCAAAATGTCCTTAGTACTTCTCATTGTAATGTCATGTTTCTGTCATTAATATACAATGTCTTTGGAATGTATTCAGACCCCTTAACTTTTTCAACATTGTTAGGTTACAGACTTTTCTCATCAATCTACACTCAATACCCATAAGGACAAAGCAAATACAGTATTTTAGAAAGGTTTGCTAATTTATAAAATTTTTAAAATGGAAATATCACATTTACATAGGTATTCAGACCCTTTACTCAGTATTTTGTTGAAGTGACTTTGGCAGTGATTACAACCTCGAGTCTTCTTGGTTATGACGCTACAAGCTTGGCACACCTTATTTGGGGAGTTTCTCCCATTCTTTTCTGCAAATCCTCTCAAACTCTGTCAAGTTGGATGGAGAGTGTTGCTGCACAGCTATTTTCAGGTCTCTCCAGAGATGTTCGATCGGGTTCAAGTCCAGGCTCTGGGCCACTCACAAGGACATTCAGAGACTTGTCCCGAAGCCACCCCTGCATTGTCTTGGCTGTGTGCTTAGGGTCGTTGTCCTGTTGGAAGGTGAACCTTCCCCCCCAGTCTGAGGTTCTGAGCACTTTGGAGTAGGTTCATTGAGGATCTCTGTACTTTGCTCTGTTCACCTTTCCCTCGATCCTGACTAGTCTCCCAGTCCCTGCCGCTGAAAAACATCCCCACAGTATGATGCTGCCACCACCATGCTTCACCGTAGGGATGGGGCCAGGTTTCCTCCAGAAGTGACGCTTGCCATTCAGGCCAAAGAGTTCAATCTTGGTTTCATCAGAACAGAAAATATTGTTTCTCATGGTCTGAGAGTCTTCAGGTGCCTTTTGGCAAACTCCAAGTGGGCTGTCATATGTCTTTTACTGAGGAGTGTCTTCTGTTTGGCCACTCTACCATAAAGGCCTGATTGGTCGAGTGCTGCAGAGATGGGAGAAACTTCCATAAGGACAACCATCTCCACAGAGGAACTCTAGAGCTGTGTCAGAGTGACCATCGGGTTCTTGGTCACCTCCCTGACCAAGGCCCTTCTCCCCCGATTGCTGTTTGGCCGGGTGGTTCTCTAGGAAGAATCTTGGTGGTTCCAAACTTCCTCCATTTAAGAATGATGGCCACTGTGTTCTTAGGGACCTTCAATACCTCAGAATTGTTTTGGTTCCCTTCCCCAAATCTGTGCCTCAACACAATCCTGTTCGATTGGGTTCCTTTGACCTCATGTCTTGGGTTTTTCTCTGATATGCACTGTCAAATGTGGGACCTTACATAGACAGGTGTGTGCCTTTCCAAATCATGTCCAATCAATTGAATTTACCACAGGTGGGTTCCAATCAAGTTGTAGAAACATCAAGGATGATCAATGGAAACAGGATGCACCTGAGCTCAATTTCGAGTCTCATAGCAAAGTGTCTGAATACATATGTAAAAAAAAAGTGTGTTTTTTAAATATTTTTAATACATTTGCAACAATTTCTAATCCTGTTTTCACTTGTCATTATGGGGTATTGTGTGTAGATTGCTGAGGATTTTTGATGTATTTAACACATTTTAGAATAAGGCTGTAACATAAAATGTGGAAAAGGTCATGGGGTCTGAATACTTTCCAAAGGCACTGTATGTGTCGGGCCAGGTTTTTTTACTGACTATAAGAGATGACCAGGAACTTTTTGACCTCTACAAGGACTTGACTAGACCGAAAGCCCTCTACATCTCACTGACAAAAATCACTCACTTAGCTCTGTTGGTGGCAACAGCGTCTCCAGAGTTTGGTAGAAGGGCAGCGACGCCAGCTTGACCTCAGCCGCAGGTGTGGAGGACAGCTTGGGGATGCCGTTGAGGTAGTCTGTGCCCTGAGTGCCTGTGGGGGACGAGCTGAGGGAGGAGTAGGCCACCGGGACCCCCTCCGGGCGCCGAGCAGCCAGCCAACCCGACGCCTTGGGGAAGCGTGACTCGTACAGCTGCCGCACGTTCTTCAGCAGCTCTGGGCTGTACTCTGTCTGCACCAGCCTCAGTGCCCGTCCCACCAGGTCATGCTTTAGACCGCTCTTACTGCGGCCCATGGAGGCCAGCAGCGTCTGCAGGTCAGAGACCCGGAAACTCTTCACCATGTTCTGAAGGGAAGACACAAAGGAGAGAGTGATAGAAAGAAAAGGGGAAGTTTTGGATTACCATCTGGATTCCTTGAGCTAGGCAAGTGCCAATAACTTAAAAAGGTAGCCTACACTACAGTTACTCAACCCTGCACATTAAGAGGCTGCTGCCCTATGTACATGAAATCACTGATCACTTTAATAACGTTTTACTCATTTCATATGTACAGTTGAAGTTGGAAGTTTACATATACCTGAGCCAAATACATTTAAACTCAGTTTCACAATTCCTGACATTTAACCATAGTAAAAATTCCCTGTCCTAGGTCAGTTAGGATCACCACCTTATTTAAGAATGTGAAATGTCAGAATAACAGTAGCGAGAATGATTTATTTCAGCTTTTATTTCTTTCATCACATTCCCAGTGGGTCAGAAGTTTACATACACTCAATTAATATTTGGTAGCATTGCCTTTAAAAATTGTGTCAAACATTTTGGCTAGCATTCCACAAGCTTCCCACAATAAGTTGGGTGAATTTTGGCCCATTCCTCCCAACATAGCTGGTGTAACTGAGTCAGGTTTGTAGGCCTCCTTGCTCAAACAAGCTTTTTCAGTTCTGCCCACACATTTTCTATAGGATTGAGGTCAGAGCTTTGTGATGGCCACTCCAATACCTTGACTTTGTTGTCCTTAAACCATTTTGTCACTACTTTGGAAGTATTCTTGGGGTTATTGTCTATTTGGAAGATCCATTTGCAACCAAGCTTTAACTTCCTGACTGATGTCTTGAGAAGTTGCTTCAATATATCCACATAATTTTCTTTCATGATGCCATCTACTTTGTGAAGTGCACCAGTCCCTCCTGGAGCAAAGCACCCCCACAACATGATGCTGCCACCCCCGTGCTTCCCAGTTGGGATGATGTTCTTCGGCTTGCAAGCCTTCCCCTTTTTCCTCCAAACATAATGATGGCCCTTATGGCCAAACAGTTACATTTTTGTTTCATCAGACCAGAGGGCATTTCTCCAAAAAGTGAGATTTTTGTCCCCATGTGTAGTTGCAAACCGTAGGTTGGCTTTTTTATGACGGTTTTGGAGCAGTGGCTTCTTCCTTGCTGAGCGGCCTTTCAGGTTATGTCGATACAGGACTCGTTTTACTGTGGATATAGATACTTCTGTACCCGTTTCCTCCAGCATCTTCACATGGTCCTTTGCTGTTGTTCTGGGATTGATTTGCACTTTTCGCACCAAAGTACGTTCATCTCTAGGAGACACAAGTCTCCTTCCTGAGCAGTATGACAGCTGCGTGGTCCCATGGTGTTGATACTTGCGTACTATTGTTTGTACAGATGAACGTGGTACCTTCAGGCGTTTGGAAATTGCTCCCAAGGATGAACCAAACTTGTGGAGGTCTACAATTTTTTTTCCTGAGGTCTTGGCTGATTTCTTTTGATTTTCCCATGATGTCAAGCAAAGAGGCACTGAGTTTGAAGGTAGGCCTTGAAATACATCCACAGGGACACCTCCAATTGACTCAAATGATGTCAATTCACCTATCAGAAGCTTCTAAAGCCATGACATAATTTTCTGGAATTTTCCAAGCTGTTTAAAGGCACAGTCAACTTAGTGTATGTAAACGTCTGACCCACTGGAATTGTGATACAGTGAATTATAATTGAAATAATCTGTCTGTAAACACGAGCATTTCGCTACACCCGCAATAGCATCTGCTAAATGTGTATTTGACCAATAACATTTGATTTGAAGAGCTGTGCACAGACTTATCTATATAATTACCTGGTATAAAGAATTGAACACTCAGCATGTTAACTAAAATGATTTATGCTAAATTGAAATACACTACATGAACAAAAGTATGTAGACACCTGCTCGTCAAACATCTCATTCCAAAATCATGGGCATTAATATGGAGTTGGTCCTCCCCTTTGCTGCTATAAACAGCCTCCACTCGTCTGGGAAGGCTTTCCACTAGATGTTGGAACATTGCTGCTGCGGGCACTTGATTCCATTAAGCCACAAGAGCATTAGTGAGGTTGTGCGATTAGGCCTGGCTCAGTCAGCATTCCAATTCATACCAAAGGTGTTCGATGGGGTTGAGGTCAGGGTTCTGTGCAGGCCAGTCAAGTCCTTCCACACCGATCGACAAACCATTTCTGTATGGACCTCACTTTGTGCATGGGGGCATTGTCATGCTGAAATAGGAAAGGGCCTTCGCCAAAACTGTTGCCACAAGGTTGGAAGCACAGAATTATCTAGAATGTCATTGTATGCTGTAGCGTTAAGATTTCCCTTCACTGGAACTAAGGGGCCTAGCCTGACCATGAAAAACAGCCCCAGACCATTATTCCTCCTCAAAACTTGATTCATCACTCCAGAGAACGTTTCCACTGTTCCAGAGTCCAATGGCGGTGAGCTTTACACCACTCCAGCAGACGCTTGGCGTTGCGCATGTTGATCTTAGGCTTGTGTGCAGCTGCTCGGCCATGGAAACCCATTTCATTAAGCTCCCGACGAACAGTTCTTGTGCAGACGTTTCTTCCAGAGGCAAACAAGGACTGACAATTTTTATGCTCTACAGCACTCGGCGGTCCAGTTCTGTGAGCTTGTGTGGCCTACCACTTCGCGGCTGAGCCGTTGTTGCTCCTAGACGTTTCCACTTCACAATGACACCCCTCACAGTTGACCGGGCTGCTCTAACAGGGCAGATATTTTACGAACTGACTTGTTGGAAAGTGTGACGGTGCCATTCTAATGCAAATGTTTGTCTATCGAGACTGCATGGCTGTGTGCTTGATTTTATACACCTGGCAGCAACGGTTGTGGCTGAAATAATAGCTGAATCCACTAATTTGAAGGTGTCCACATACACTATATTTACACAAAAGTATCTGTGCACATGCTTCAAGTAATATTTCCCCCCCCTCTAAAATTCAGTAGCATGACCCATGAGGCCCCTTCTGTTCCTAACACCATGCATAGAATATTTTTCCTGCAAACAAAACCTAGACTGCCCCCTCCTTTAAGTAGTGTAGGACAACACCGTTGGTGCATTTGAAGACCCAGCAATGCATATAGCTAGCTAGTTACTATCTACACTGAACAAAAATAAATGCAACATGTACAGTGTTGGTCCCATGTTTCATCAGCTGAAATAAAAGATCCCAGAAATGTTCCATATGCAGAAAATGCTTATTTCTCTCAAATTTTGTGCACATCTCTGTTAGTGAGCATTTCTCCTTTGTCAAGATAATCCATCCACCTGACAGGTGTGCATATCAAGAAGCTGATTAAACAGCATGATTACACAGGTGCACCTTGTGCTGGGGACAATTAAAGGCCACTAAAAATGTACAGTTGTCAACACCACAGATGTCTCATGTTGAGGGAGCATGCAATTGCCAAGCTGACTGCAGCAATGTCCACCAGAGCTGTTGCCAGAGAATTTAATGTTTACTTCTCTGAGAGAAAAAAAATAAACCTGCACACTGCTCTTGATAGCATCAGTGCTCTTTAATAAGCTTTACGTATCAGCCTCAAGCCCTTCAGAGCTTTGTGATTTTTTTTCAATATTTTTTTTTATTAGCACCCTTATGTAGACATAGCTTCACCCACATCCATTCCATGCATCGAATGTGGTTTGAGTCGAGGGAAAAATAAGTAAGTGTTACCAAATATAACATTGTGAATTTCATAAATACTCTAATAAAAGGGTGTACATAAAATATATTAAACACGTCTGTAAAACCACAATGAGGACATCAACCCACCAAGCAAGTTTTCATAAATCATTGGGTACAGCGCAATAAAAACAGAGTAATCTGAAATGGGAGCATTCATTCATTCATGTTCAAAACAGTTCCCAATAAATGACATTAATACGTGCTCCATCACTCATGTTATCTACATGATTAAATGTCCATGTGGATTGTGTTATGTAGGTAAAACCTCTCGTTCTCTCAAACAAAGAATTTGTGAACATATAAGTTAAAAATCAGGAGAAACAACAGGGATTATCCAGTCCCAGTACATTTTAATGACCAAAAATATGACATTTCTGCCTTTAGATTTTGTGGCATAGAGAAAGTCAAGATATCAGACAGGGGAGGTGATATAAATAATACTCTGAGCAAAAGAGAATGTTTTTGGATTTTCACCCTCCAGACATTATTTCCTAGGTGTCTTAATGATGAATGCCAAGTATGTTATGTTGTAAATTTGATCAATTAATGCCCAGATTTCAGATTACTCTGACGTCACACTTTATTTGAATATTTATCAAATGCACATTGTTGTTTTGGTAACACTTATTTTCCCTTGACTCTAACCCCATTCGATGCACGGAACGGATGTGGGTGGAGCCATGTCTACATAATTATATATTTTTTTTAACTCAAAAGCTCTGACGAAGGCCTTGAGGCCAATACGTAAAGCCTCTTAAAGAGAAGTGATACTATCAAGAGAAATGTGTGGGTTTCTTATTTTTTCCCTCATCTTATTCAACTGTTACCATGCACCTTCAAAATAAAAGACAGCTCAGATGTGCGAGTGCCCTTTGAATTTTTTATGTTAATTTCTCTATAATAAACCGCATCCAATGGTGGTACGTCTAACCTGGGTTGCTCCTCTTTTCAGTTCGCTGCAGCTAGCGGCTTGGACGAGCTGCAAAAAAAACACTCAAACTCCACTGTTTTATCTCCATCTCTTCATTCAAAGACTCATTCATGGACACTTACTGACTGTTGTGGCTGCTTCGCGTGATGTATTGTTGTCTCTACCTTCTTGCCCTTTGTGCTGTTGTCTGTACCCAATAATGTTTGTTCCATGTTTTGTGCTGCTGCCATGTTGTTATGTGTTGCTGCCATGCTAGGTTGTTGTCTTAGGTCTCTCTCTTTATGTAGTGTTGTGTGACTTGCCTAGTTAAATAAAAGGTTAAATAAAAAAAATAACCGGCCTCACAACCGCATACCACATGTAACCACGCCAGCCCAGGACCACCACATCTGGCTTCCTCACCTACAGGATCGTCTGAGACCAGCCACCTGGACAGCGGATGAAACTGTGGGTTTGCACAACTGAAGAATTTTGGCACAAATTGTCAGAAACAGTCTCAGAGAAGCTCATCTCCGTGCTTGTCGTCCTCACCTGGGTCTTGACATGACTGCGTTTTGGTGTTGTAACAGAGTTGTGGGCAAACGCTCACCTTCGACGGCCACTGGCACGCTGGAGAAGTATTCACTTCACGGATGAATCCAAGTTTCAACTGTACCGGATAGATGGCATCGTGTGGGTGAACGGTTTGCTGATGTCAACATTGTGAACAGAGAGTCCATGGTGGTGGTGGGGTTATGGTATGAGCTGGCATAAGATAGCCATTGATAAAACGCATTTGTTCGTTGTCTATTTGAATGCACAGAGACACCCTGATAAGATCCTGAGGCCCATTGTCGTGCAATTCATCTGCCGCCATCACCTCGTTTCAGCATGAAATGCACAGCCCCATGTCGCAACGATCTGTACACAATTCCTTGTAACTGAAAAAGGTCCCAGTTTTTCGATGGCCTGCATACTCACCAGACATGTCACCCATTGTGCATGTTTGGGATGCTCTGAATTGACAGCGTGTTCCAGTTCCCGCCAATATCCAGCAACTTCGCAGAGCCATTGAAGAGGAGTGGGACAACTTTCCACAGCCTGAACAACTATATGTGAAGATGTGTCGCTCTGTATGAGGCAAATGGTGGTCACGACTTTACCTTTTCTTTAAGGTATCTGTAACTGACAGATTAATCTGTATTCCCAGTCAAGTGAAATCCATAGATTAGGCTTTATGAATTAATTTTAATTGACTGATTTCCTATATGAACTGTAACTCAGTAAAATATTTGTTGCGTTTATATTTTTGTTCAGTGTAGTTAGAAAAGTCTTGCAAACTAATTACATCAGTCAATCTTATCAATTCGGGTTCATTTCTACAACTCGTGTATCAGGCTTGCAGCGTGTAGAGGTGGACAGCGGCATTGACAATTGCCTTGTCTGACAAGAAGCTAGGCTAGTGGGTAAACTAACGTTAACTCCACTAGCTTTGTTGTTATCCCAACAGTGAAAATACGTCCATTTGACAAGTCAAAGTGCCAGTGGATGGACCGAATGTTCAATGCAATCTCTCGCTTAAACATTGAATGACACAATTTCGCACTGACTCCCTGCTGGCGACTGTTTTTATGGCCTCATCACTCATTTTCCATGTCCCTGCTAGCTAACGTTAGCTAGACGCACTTAGCGGCGAAGAGAAACCAGTTTCAATATAGCTACCAATTAATCAACCATCACTAAGTTAAACCCTTTTATACAGTATTCATGGGAAACCTTTACAGTTTCCCATACTAACCGGCCATCTCCCACGCAGGCCCTTTCCTATCAACCCGGTCGAGCGGATCTCTGCTTACCATCGCTTCCACCAGTTCGCCCGCCATCTTTGTACAGCAGCCCCGCGAGAGGCAGAGCCGAAAGGTAGTCCTTCACCAGTGAGAAGCAGACGGGTCGCTCGCTGCTCGACGCTTCTCTGCTTCCAATCACAGCGCAACCACACTACGAGCTTCAAGGAGTACGTTGAAAGGAGGCGTGTCATCATTGTTTTAAAGTGACAGTACAACTTTTAAAAAACACTCAGAGACAGGCCTCCCATCTATGTAAGGCCTTACTTATAAGAAAACATAACCAGCCACTAAGTAGCCGGACGCTGGAGTTTGCTGAGTTTTATACTATCGAATCAAAGAGGACATGCATTGTGAAAATAATTCAAATTCAAAACAAGAGAAACGCATGACCTGTTAAATGGGGAGGAGCGCATGGCCCCAATCAACTCCTGTCCGAGTGAAAATTCCGCTTCGGGAAATGCAACGAACCATTGGATATCGAATAAATGCTTTATCTATTTTGAACAATAATCTAAATATTCATAGGGAGCCAAGCCAAAATGCAGTACACAGATGTAGTGCACTGAAGGCACATTGGAAGAAAGGTTATACATGCTTCTCGATTTAAAAATGCAGTCCAATGAATAAGAGCAGTCCTGTGTTCGTTTTTTCTCTCCTGATTTCACACCCTCCCCTGGTAATCCATTTCTGGATTTCCAATCTTCTTGATTTGTGCTGAGGAACAGAGATCGTAAACCAAAACCATTTATGTATAAAATCAAATGAAAGGATGATATAAACTCTAATATTTAATCTTTGCATGATTTGACTTTCACCTCAAGTTTGCATTTTAACTGTGATAAGTAACAGACAATTGGAACAATATATATTGTCCCAGCTCTGCTCTATGTAGGCCTACTTTAATACAATTCCTGTTTGCTTTATCATAAATTGTTTGCTTGCACACTTACAAATTTTAGCAAAAATTATATTCACAGGACAGTCAGTGTCTTACAAAACCTCCAGTTCTGTAAAATATCAGCTCCATTTTACAATCAAACAGTGTTGGCTTAAGGTTGATAGGCTACCGCAAGATGTTGATATTGTAAATTAAAATAGAGGTGTATGTTCTCTTGACAATGACATAATTATCTTCAGTATTTTTTTATTACGGAATAATTTCTGTTTAATGATACATTTTACCACATGACTCATTCAGGCTACTTGGATGGTGTAGGCAGGCTGTAGTAGTAGTTCTTCAACTTGGACAGACGAGGGCAATATAGTCCACCGGTGGTTCATTCCTCTCATTCTTGAACAGTCCCAATTCGTCTGGGCATGGACTCTACAAGGTGTCGAAAGTGTTCCACAGGGATGCTGGTCCATGTTGACTCCAATGCTTCCCACTGTTGTGTCAAGTTGGCTGGATATCCTTTGGCACTCACAAGAAACTGTTGAGTGTGAAAAACTCTGCAGCATTGCAGTTCTTGACACAAACCAGTGAGCCAGGCACCTACTACCATATCCAGTTCAAAAGCACTTAAATATTTTGTCATTTCCACTTTGAATGGCATACATACACAATCCATGTCTCAATTGTCTCAAGGCTTAAAAATAATTATTTAAACACTGATTGAAGTGGATTTAGCAAGTGACATCAATAAGGGATCGTAGCTTTCACCTGGATTCACCAGGTCAGTCTATTTAATGGAAAGAGCAGGTGTCCTTAATGTTTTGTATACTCAGTGTATACATTATACACATCATTGGTGTAAAACGGTTTGCATGCCCTACCTTGTTCTATTACAGTAACTACAACCAGAGAGACAGAGGCCAGAGGGTCGACTCCGCTCCAAATCTGTCCTAGTTAAAATAAGCGCTAAGCAGACCGAGGTAGAGTTTTTGTATGGGGGGCAATGAGAGTGTCAAATTTGGTCAAGATAAAAGGGAATTGTTATTTTGATAGATTAGGCGTATTTGATCAAATAGAAGTTTCATATTGCTTAAGTTGTTACAAGTGTACTGATCTGTGCATATGACATTCCGGAATCTTTGAGAATTAATTTTGTATTTTTCGGAATTGTGCCTGTTCACTGTTATGTCTCGAAGATTTCATAACCACATCTTTAATCAATTCAACAATGACGAGACGGGAGACAGGAAACAGGAATTCAGTTCAACCATTTATCTGGAACGTGCTCAACTCAACATACAGTACCAGTCAAAAGTTTGGACACACCTACTCATTCAAGGGTTTTTCTATATTTTTTATATTTTCTACATTGTAGAATAATAGTAAAGACATCAAAACTATGAAATAACTCATATGGAATCATCTAGTAATCAAAAAAGTGTTAAACAAATCAAAATATATTTTATATTTTGAGATGCTTCAAAGTAGCCACCCTTTGCCTTGATGACAGCTTTGCACACCCTTGGCATTCTCTCAACCAGCTTCATGACGCAGTCACCTGGAATGCATTTAAATTAACAGGTGTGCCTTGTTAAAAGTTTATTTGTGGAATTTCTTTCTTCTTAATGCGTTTGAGCTAATCAGTTGTGTTGTGACAAGGTATGGGTGGTATACAGAAGATAGCCCTATTTGGAAAAAGACCAAGTCCATATTATGGCAAGAACAACTCAAGTAAGCAAAGAGAAACCACAGTCCACCATTATTTTAAGACATGAAGGTCAGTCAATCTAGAACATTTCAAAAACTTTGAAAGTTTCATCAAGTGCAGTCTCGAAAACCATCAAGCACTATGATGAAACTTGCTCTCAGAGGACCGCCACATAAGCATTTCGCTACACTCGCAATAACATCTGTTAACCATGTGTATGTGGCCAATAAAATTTGATTTGATTTTATTTGAAAGGAGGACACAGTTACCTCTGCTGCAGAGGATAACTTCATTAGAGTTACCAGCCTCAGAAATCGGCAATTAACTACACCTCAGATTGCACCTCACAGAGTTCAAGTAACAGACACATCTCAACATCAACTGTTCAGAGGAGATTGCGTGAATTTGGCCTTCATGGTCGAATTGCTGCAAGAAAACCACTCCTAAAAGACATCAGTAACCAGAAGAGACATTCCTGGGCCAAGAAACAAGAGAAATGGACATTAGATGGTGGAAATCTGTCCT
Source organism: Salmo trutta (assembly GCF_901001165.1). Classification (NCBI taxonomy): domain Eukaryota; kingdom Metazoa; phylum Chordata; class Actinopteri; order Salmoniformes; family Salmonidae; genus Salmo; species Salmo trutta. The sequence continues at coordinate 17,602,723 of NC_042978.1, forward strand.
TTGGTCTGATGAGTCCAAATCGGGTTCCCACCATAAAGCATGGAGGAGGAGGTGTGATGGTGTGTGATTGCTTTGCTGATGACACTGTCAATGATTTATTTAGAATTCAAGGCACACTTAACCAGCATGGATACCATAGCATTCTTCAGTGATACGCCATCCCAACTGGTTTGCACTTAGTGGTACTATCATTTGTTTTTCAACAGGACAATGACCCAACACACCTCCAAGCCGTGTAAGGGCTATTTGACCAAGGAGAGTGATGGAGTGCTGCATCAGATGACTTGGCCTCCACAATCACCCAACCTTAATAAATCTTCTTCAGGATCAGTGTCCCGTCTGCGGGACGGTTGAGCTAATGTAGGCTAATGTGATTAGCATGAGGTTGTAAGAAACCAAAAAATTCCCAGGACATAGACATATCTGAAATGGGCAGAAAGCTTAAATTCTTGTTAATCTAACTGCTCTGTCCAATTTACAGTAGCTATTAGAGTGAAAGAATATCATGCTATTTTCTGAGGAGAGTGCACAATTATGAACTTGAAAATGTATGAACAAACCAATTTGGCACATTTGGGCAGAATTGATACAACATTTTGAATAGATATGCAAGATCTCGCTGGATCACTCTAAAACGTTGCACATACAGGGCTGCCATCTAGTAGCCAAAGTCTAAATTGCGCCTGGGCTAGAATAATTAATTATGCCCTTTCTCCTACATTTCAAAGATGATTGTACAAAATAAATACAAAAAAAGGTTGTCTTTTCTTTCTATTATCTTTTACCAGATCTAATGTGTTATATTATCCTACATTCCTGTCACATTTCCACAAACTTCTAAGTGTTTCCTTTCAAATGTTATCAAAAATATGCATATCTTTGCTTCAGGGCCTGAGCTACAGGCAGTTAGATTTGGGTATGTCATTTTAGGCGAAAATTGAAAAAAAGGGGTGGATCCTTAACCCAATTGAGATGGTTTGGAAATGCACAGAGTGAACCGCAGAGTGAAGAAAAAGCAGCCAACAAGTGCTCAGCGTATGTGGGAACTCCTTCAAGACTGTTGGAAAAGCATTCTTCATTAAACTGGTTGAGAGAATGCCAAGAGTGTGCAAAGCTGCATCAAGGCAAAGGGTAGCTACTTTGAAGAATCTAAAATATCAAATATATTTAGATTTGTTTAATTATGGATGGGTGGCAGTATTGAGTAGCTTGGATGACTGACTTGCCCAGAGTAAACTGCCTGCTACTCACTCCCAGAAGCTAAGATATACATATTATTAGTAGATTTGGATAGAAAACACTCCGAAGTTTCTAAAACTGTTTGAATGATGTCTGTGAGTATAACAGAACTCATATGGCAGGCAAAAACCTGATAAAAAAATCCAACCAGGTAGTGGTTTGTAGTTTTTCAAGTGATTGCCTATCCAAACTACAGTGTCTGTGGGGTAATTTTGCACTTCCTAAGGCTTCCACTAGATGTCAACAGTCTTTAGAACCTTGTTTGAGGCTTCTACTGGGAAGTGGGAGAGAGTAAGAGCTCACTGAGTGAGGGGACTGCCAGCAGGGCATGAGCCTCAGACATGCGAGCTCACATGAGAGGTAGCTCAGTTCCATTGCATTTCTGAAGACAAAGGATTTCTCCGGTTGAAACTTTATTGCAGATTTACGATAAAAACATCCTAAAGATTGATTATATTCACCGTTTGACATGTTTCTACGAACTGTAATAGATTTTTTGTAGTTTTCGTCTGACCTGCGTGTCGTGAATTTGGATTTGTGAACTGAAGGCGCGAATAAAAAGGAAGTATTTGGACATAAACGATGGACTTTATTGAACAAAACAAACATTTATTGTGGAACTGGGATTCCTGGGAGTGCATTCTGATGAAGATCATCAAAGGTAAGTGAATATTTATAATGCTATTTCTGACTATTGTTGACTCCAACATGGCGGATATATTGTATGGCATGTTTTTGTGTCTGAGCGCCGTACTCAGATTATTGCATGGTGTGCTTTTTCGGTAAAGCTTTTTTGAAATCTGACACAGCGGTTGCATTAAGGAGAAGTTTATCTAAAGTTCCATGCATAACATTTGTATTTTCATCAACATTTATGATGAGTATTTCTGTAAATTGATGTGGCTCTGCAAAATCACCGGATGTTTTGGAGGCAAAACATTACTGAACATAACGCGCCAATGTAAACTGAGATTTTTGGATATAAATATGAACTTTATCGAACAAAACATACATGTATTGTGTAACATGAAGTCCTATGAGTGTCATCTGATGAAGATCATTAAAGGTTAGTGATTAACTTTAGCTCTATTTCTGCTTTTTGTGACTCCTCTCTTTGGCTGGAAAATGGCTGTGTTTTTTTGTGTATAGGCGCTGACCTAACATAATCATATGGTATGCTTTCGCCGTAAAGCATTTTTGAAATCAGACACTCTGGCTGGATTAACAAGAAGTAAAGCTTTAAAATTGTGTATAATACTTGTATGTTTGAGGAATTTTAATTATGACATTTTTGTTGTTTTGAATTTGGCGCCCTGCACTTTCACTGGCTGTTGTCATATCGATCCTGCTAACGGGATTCCAGCCATAAGAAGTTAACACTTTTTTGGTTCCATATGATTCCATATGTGTTATTTCATAGTTTTGATGTCTTCACTATTATTCTACAATGTAGAAAATAGTACAAATGAAGAAAAACCCTTGAATGAGTAGTAGTGTCCAAGCTTTTGACTGGTACTGTAATTTAGCCAACAGAAATGTCTCAACAAAATGAAACAAAATACTTGTTGCATAGGCTATTTCAAGAACTGGTTCAGATGATTAAATAGGCCTACAATAATAATAATAACAATTTACAATAATAATAATGACTACACAATTTCTAATAAATACAAAAATAAATAAATGAAAGTTAGAAAATTGCATCAAATCTGAATAACAATTTACACACAGTCCATTTGGCCACAACAACGTTCTTTTCATCTTTGTCCACTAAAATATTAAAACTTTTCCCAGAGGACATTCCCCTTGTCGGCTTCTTTTCACTATACTTTTTACTATACTGTTTCTGCTCTAGCTTTCATCACTTAGATGAAAGTAGCCGAGGCCAAGGCTAATTTTACTCGCTCTCTCTCTTCTCAGCAGCAGACGCACGTGAGGTAGCAGCCAGAACCAGATTCAGCTGGACACAAGCTATACGTTTTATTAAGTTGCAATTGGCTGTCACAGATAACAAGCTCACATAGTTCTCATCACACAAGCACTAAATTAACAGAGGACAGGTCCAATCGGTTCCAGTCGGTAAATCAATTTTAATTGCACATACCCGAGACCGTGGAAATTATATCACACCCGACCAGGTCCGAGACAAAAGTCTGAATTCATGGCCCAGACCTGTTCGGGTCCCGGTTCGGATCTCGGAATTTTGTGTCTGTTGAAACCGTGAAAACCTCTAGTGCATGCCTATCTTTCATAAGGTAATGACAGTCAACCTGACTCTTAACAACAATGTCTTTAGACTGTGGCGTTGACACAGCTGTAGGCATGTGAGTAGCCTGTGTCACAGTCTTGTTTGGGTGCGGCTGAGTCAGTGTCCTGAGAAAGTGACTGTGAGCCTCAACTGTAGGTCAGTGTTTCCCAATCCTGGTCCTCCAGTACCCCCAACAGTACACGTTTGTATTGTAACCCTGGACAAGCACACCTGATTCAACTTGTCAACTACTCATCAAATCAAATCAAATGTTATTAATCACATGCGCCAAATATAACAAATACAACAGGTATTACAGGTCTCTGACAACCTTACATTGAAATGCTTACTTACAAGCCCTTTACCAACAATGCAGTTTTAAGAAAAATAAGTGGTAAGTAAAAAATATATAATAAAAAATAAATATATATATATATATATATATATATAAAAGAATTAAAGAGCAGCAGTAAAATAATAGTTGCGAGGCTATATACAGGGAGTATCGGTACAGAGTCAATGTGCAAGGGCACAGGTTAACTTCTTATGGGTACCTGGGACGGTAATGTCCCACCTGGCCAACATCCGGTGAAATTGTAGAGCGCCAAATTCAAATTAAATTACTATAAATATTTAACTTTCATGAAATCACAAGTGTAATACATCAAAATAAAGCTTAACTTGTTGTTAATCCAGCCGCCGTTTCAGATTTCAAAAAGGCTTTACGGCGAAAGCAAACCATGCGATTATCTGAGAACAGCGCTCAGCACACAAAACATTACATACAGTTACCAGCCAAGTAGATTAGTCACGGAAGTCAGAAATAGCAATAAGATTAATCACTTACCTTTGATGATCTTCGTATGGTTGCACTCACAAGACTCCCAGGTACACAATAAATGTTAGTTTTGTTTGATAAAGTCCCTCTTTATAGCCAAAAACCTACATTTTGTTGGCGCATTTTGTTCAGTAATCCAATGGTTCAAAGGCAGTCAACAGGCAGATGAACCATCCAAATACTATCAGTAAAGTTGTTAGAAACAGGTCAAACGATGTTTATAATCAATTCTCAGGTTGTTTTTAGCCTAAATAATTGACAATATTTCAACCGGACAATAGCGTCGTCAATATAACAGAAAAACAAGAAAGGAGCGCTCTCGGTCGTGCCCAGAAAACAGCTCTGGGAACATCCCACTGTCCACTCACTCAAAGTTGTCATTCTCCCTCATTTTTCAGAATAAAAGCCTGAAACAATGTCTAAAGACTGGTCACAACTAGTGGAAGCCATAGGGAACGGAATCTGGGTCCTATCCCTTTAAATGGTGGATAGGCTTTCATTGGAAAAACAGCCATTTCAAAATAATGGCACTTCCTGGATGGATTTTCCTCAGATTTTCGCCTGCCATTTCAGTTCTGTTGTACTCACAGACATTATTTTAACAGTTTTAGAAACTACAGAGTGTTTTCAATCAAAATCTACCAATTATATGCATATTCTAGCTTCTGGGCCTGAGTAGCAGGCAGCTTACTTTGGGCATGCTTTTCATCCGGAGGTGAAAATAGTGCCCCTTACCCGTGAGGTTAATTGAGGTCATTGAGGTAATATGTACATGTAGGTAGAGGTAAAGTGACTATGCATAGATAATAAAAAGAGAGTAACAGCAGCGTAAAAGGGGGCTCAATGCAAATAGTCTGGGTAGCTATTTGATTAGCTGTTCAGGAGTCTTAGCTCAGTTGGTAGAGCATGGTGTTTGCAACACCAGGGTTGTGGGTTTGATTCCCACGGGGGGCCACCACAGAAAAAAAAAAATATATGAAATTGTATGAAATGTATGCATTCACTACTGTAAGTCGCTCTGGATAAGAGCGTCTGCTAAATGATGTAAATGTAATGTAAATGTCTTATGGCTTGGAGGTAGAAGCTGTTAAGAAGCTTTTTGGTCCTAGACTTGACGCTCCGGTACCACTTGCCATGCGGTAGCAGAGAGAACAGTCTATGACTATGGTGACTGGAGTCTTTGACAATTTTTAGGGCCTTCCTCTGACACTGCCTGGTATAGAGGTCCTGGACGGCAAGAAGCTTGGCCCCAGTGATGTACTGGGCCCTACGCACTACCCTCTGCACTGCCTTGTGGTTGGAGGCTGAGCAGTTGCCATACCAAGTATTGATGCAACCACTCAGGACGCTTTTGATGGTACAGAGGTAGAACTTTTTGAGTATCTGAGGACCCATGCCAAATCTTTTTTAGTCTCCTGAGGGGGAATAGGTTTTGTCGTCCCCTCTTCATGACTGTCTTGGTTTGTTTGGACCATGATAGTTTGTTGGTGATGTGGACACCAAGGAACTTGAAGCTCTCAACCTGCTCCACTACAGCCCCGTCTATGAGAATGGGGGCGTTCTCCATCCTCTTTTTCCTGTAGTCCACAATCATCTCCTTGGTGTTGATTACGTTGAGGGAGAGGTTGTTATCCTGGCACCACACGGCCAGGTCTCTGACCTCCTCCCAATAGGCTGTCTCATCGTTGGTGATCAGGCCTACCACTGTTGTGTCATCGGCAAACTTAATGATGGTGTTGAAGTTGTGCCTGGCCATGCAGTCATGAGTGAACAGGGAGTGCAGGAGGGGATTGAGCACACACCCCTGAGGGGCACCAGTTTTGAGGATCAGCGTGGTGGATGTGTTATCGCCTGCCCTTACCACCTGGGGGCGGCCCGTCAGGAAGTCCAGGATCCAGTTGCAAAGGGAGGTGTTTAGTCCCAGAGTCCTTAGCTTAGTGATGAGCTTTGAGGGCACTATGGTGTTGAACACTGAGCTGTAGTCAATGAACAGCATTCTCACATAGGTGTTCCTTTCGTCCAGATGGGAAAGGGCAGTGTGGAGTTCAATAGAGATTGCATCATCTGTGGATCTTTTGGGGAGGTATGCAAATTGGAGTGGGTCTAGGGTTTCTGGGATAATGGTGTTGATGTGACCCATGACCAGCCTTTCAAAGCACTTCATGGCTACAGACGTGAGTGCTACGGGTCGGTAGTCATTTAGGCAGGTTACCTTAGTGTTCTTGGGCACAGGGACTATGCGGTCCGCTTGAAAAATGTTGGTATTACAGACTTAGTCAGGGACAGGTTGAAAATGTCAGTGAGGACACTTGCCACTTGGTCAGCGCATGCTCGGAGTACACATCCTGGTAATCTGTCTTGCGAATGTCGACCTGTTTAAAGGTTTTATAGTTTGCAAGCTCTGCCACATCCGACGAGCGTTGGCGCTGGTGTAGTACGATTCAATCTTAGCCCTGTATTGATGCTTTGCCTGTTTGATAGTTTGTCTGAGGGCATAGCGGGATTTATTTTAAGCTTCCGGGTTAGTCCCGCTCCTTGAAAGCGGCAGCTCTAGCCTTTAGCTCAGCGCGAATGTTGCCTATATTCGTTGGCTTCTGGTTGGGGTACATACAGTCACTGTGGGGACGATGTCATCAATGATGAAGCCAGTGCCTGATGTGGTGTACTCCTCAATGCCATCGGGAGAATCCCTGGAACATATTCCAGTCTGTAATAGCAAAACAGTCCCGTAGCTTAGCATCTGCTTCATCTGACCACTTCTTTATTGACCGAGTCACTGGTGCTTCCTGCTTTAGTTCTAGCTTGGAAGCAGGAATCAGGAGGATAGAATTATGGTCAGATTTGCCAAATGGAGGGCTAGGGAAAGCTTTGTACGCGTCTCTGTGTGTGGAGTAAAGGTGGACTATAGTTTTTTCCCTCTGGTTGCACATTTAACATGCTGATAGAAATGAGGTAAAACGGATTAAAGTTTCCCTGCATTAAAGTCCCCGGCCACTAGGAGTGCCGCCTCTGGATGAGCGTTTTCCTGTTTGCTTATGGCCGTACACAGCTCGTTGAATGCAGTCTTAGCGCCAGCATTGGTTTGTGGTGGTAAATAGACAGCTACGAAGAATATAGATGAAAACTCTCTTGGTAAATTGTGTGGTCCACAGCTTATCATGAGATACTCTACCCCAGGAGAGCAAAACCTTGAGACTTCTACACTATTAGATTTTGTGCACCAGCTGTTTTTTTTACAAATGTACACAGACCGCCACCCCTTGTCTTAACCAGAGGCGGCTGTTCTATCTTGCCGATGCAGCGTAAAAGCCGCAAGCTTTATGTTATTCATGTCGTCGTTCAGCCACGACTCAGTGAAACATAAGATAATACAGTTTTTAATGGCCCGTTGGTAGGATATACGTGATCATAGTTCGTCTGTTTTGTTATCCAATGATTGTACGTTGGCTAATAGGACTGATGGTAAAAGCAGATTACCCACTCGCATTCAGATCCTTACAAGGCACCCCGACCTACGTCCAAATATCTCTGTCTCTTTCTCCTGAGAATGACAGGGATGAGGGCCTTGTCGGGTGTCTGAAGTAAATCCTTTGCATTTGACACGTTAAAGAAAACATCTTCTTCCAGTTCAAGGTGAGTAATCGCTGTCCTGATATCTAGAAGCTCTTTTCAGTCATAAGAGACGGTGGCAGAAACGTTATGTACAAATTAAGTTACAAATAATGCGAAAAAACACACACAATAGCACAATTGGTTAGGGGACCGAAGAACGGCAGCCATCTCCTCCGGCGCCATTATCATTATCAAGCCCCTGATGAGTTTGTCCATGATTACAACGAAAATGTGTACTGTTCGAGGTACTCGAGGACTGGAGTTGGGAAACACTGCCCTAGGTGACGACTGCTGGGTCAGGGTGTCACCCAGTAACAGTTATGGACCACTCTGGTGGTTCTGTCGGTGTGGCTTTACTCAACAGTAACTGATCTGTGTGCCTTTTCCAGATTACGTCCTCTGCAGTCTGGACAGTGTACAGTAGGACACAGAACCATTCTGAGCAATGACTGTAGCAGGAACCCACTTTGGTCCTCTGAGGAAGTTCCTAGCTAAGACAGTTTCTCCAGGATTGAAAGCGATGTCCTTTGCTCTCAGTTCACAACGTTTGACTTGGCTCTCCTGCCACGTCTCCTTTGCATTCCCGAGGTTTGAGTAGGTCAAAGCTTGTGCGTAGCTCTCTCTTCAGGAGAAGCGATGCAAGCGAAGCCTTGGTGGGTGAATGTGGCGTGTTCCTGTAGGATAGCAGGAAGCTGTGCAGACATTGGTGCTGTACCTTGACCCTAAGATTTACATTTACATTTAAGTCATTTAGCAGACGCTCTTATCCAGAGCGACTTACAAATTGGTGCATTCACCTTATGATATCCAGTGGAACAACCACTTTACAATAGTGCATCTAAATCTTTTAGGGGGGGGGTTAGAAGGATTACTTTATCCTATCCCAGGTATTCCTTAAAGAGGTGGGGTTTCAGGTGTCTCCGGAAGGTGGTGATTGACTCCGCTGTCCTGGCGTCGTGAGGGAGCTTGTTCCACCATTGGGGTGCCAGAGCAGCGAACAGTTTTGACTGGGCTGAGCGGGAACTGTGCTTCCTCAGAGGTAGGGAGGCGAGCAGGCCAGAGGTGGATGAACGCAGTGCCCTTGTTTGGGTGTAGGGCCTGATCAGAGCCTGAAGGTACGGAGGTGCCGTTCCCCTCACAGCTCCGTAGGCAAGCACCATGGACTTCAACTGGAAGCCAGTGGAGAGAGCGGAGGAGCGGGGTGACGTGAGAGAACTTGGGAAGGTTGAACACCAGACGGGCTGCGGCGTTCTGGATGAGTTGTAGGGGTTTAATGGCACAGGCAGGGAGCCCAGCCAACAGCGAGTTGCAGTAATCCAGACGGGAGATGACAAGTGCCTGGACTAGGACCTGCGTCGCTTCCTGTGTGAGGCAGGGTCGTACTCTGCGAATGTTGTAGAGCATGAACCTACAGGATCGGGTCACCGCCTTGATGTTAGTGGAGAACGACAGGGTGTTGTCCAGGGTCACGCCAAGGTTCTTAGCACTCTGGGAGGAGGACACAAGGGAGTTGTCAACCGTGATGATGAGATCATGGAACGGGCAGTCCTTCCCCGGGAGGAAGAGCAGCCCCGTCTTGCCGAGGTTCAGCTTGAGGTGGTGATCCGTCATCCACACTGATATGTCTGCCAGACATGCAGAGATGCGTTTCGCCACCTGGTTATCAGAAGGGGGAAAGGAGAAGATTCATTGTGTGTTGTCTGCATAGCAATGATAGGAGAGACCATGTGAGGATATGACAGAGCCAAGTGACTTGGTGTATAGTGAGAATAGGAGAGGGCCTAGAACAGAGCCCTGGGGGACACCAGTGGTGAGAGCACGTGGTGCGGAGACAGATTCTCGCCACGCCACCTGGTAGGAGCGACCTGTCAGGTAGGACGCAATCCAAGCGTGGGCCGCCCCGGAGATGCCCAGCTCGGAGAGGGTGGAGAGGAGGATCTGATGGTTCACAGTATCAAAGGCAGCAGATGGGTCTAGAAGGATGAGAGCAGAGGAGAGAGAGTTAGCTTTAGCAGTGCGGAGAGCCTCCGTGACACAGAGAAGAGCAGTCTCAGTTGAATGCCCAGTCTTGAAACCTGACTGATTAGGATCAAGAAGGTCATTCTGAGAGAGATAGCAGGAGAGCTGGCCAAGGACGGCACGTTCAAGAGTTTTGGAGAGAAAAGAAAGAAGGGATACTGGTCTGTAGTTATTGACATCGGAGGGATCGAGTGTAGGTTTTTTCAGAAGGGGTGCAACTCTCGCTCTCTTGAAGACGGAAGGGACGTAGCCAGCGGTCAAGGATGAGTTGATGAGCGAGGTGAGGTAGGGGAGAAGGTCTCCGGAAATGGTCTGGAGAAGAGAGGAGGGGATAGGGTCAAGTGGGCAGGTTGTTGGGCGGCCGGCCGTCACAAGACGCGAGATTTCATCTGGAGAGAGAGGGGAGAAAGAGGTCAAAGCACAGGGTAGGGCAGTGTGAGCAGGACCAGCGGTGTCGTTTGACTTAGCAAACGAGGATCGGATGTCATCAACCTTCTTTTCAAAATGGTTGACGAAGTCATCCGCAGAGAGGGAGGAGGGGGGAGGGGGAGGAGGATTCAGGAGGGAGGAGAAGGTAGCAAAGAGCTTCCTAGGGTTAGAGGCAGATGCTTGGAATTTAGAGTGGTAGAAAGTGGCTTTAGCAGCAGAGACAGAGGAGGAAAATGTAGAGAGGAGGGAGTGAAAGGATGCCAGGTCCGCAGGGAGGCGAGTTTCCTCCATTTCCGCTCGGCTGCCCAGAGCCCCGTTCTGTGAGCTCGCAGTGAGTCGTCGAGCCACGGAGCAGGAGGGGAGGACCGAGCCGGCCTGGAGGATAGGGGACAGAGAAAATCAAAGGATGCAGAAAGGGAGGAGAGGAGGGTTGAGGAGGCAGAATCAGGAGATAGGTTGGAGAAGGTTTGAGCAGAGGGAAGAGATGATAGGATGGAAGAGGAGAGAGTAGCGGGAGAGAGAGAGCGAAGGTTGGGACGGCGCAATACCATCCGAGTAGGGGCAGAGTGAGAAGTGTTGGATGAGAGCGAGAGGGAAAAGGATACAAGGTAGTGGTCGGAGACTTGGAAGGGAGTTGCAATGAGATTAGTGGAAGAACAGCATCTAGTGAAGATGAGGTCAAGCGTATTGCCTGCCTTGTGAGTAGGGGGGGAAGGTGAGAGGGTGAGGTCAAAAGAGGAGAGGAGTGGAAAGAAGGAGGCAGAGAGGAATGAGTCAAAGGTAGACGTGGGGAGGTTAAAGTCACCCAGAACTGTGAGAGGTGAGCCATCCTCAGGAAAGGAACTTATCAAGGCGTCAAGCTCATTGATGAACTCTCCAAGGGAACCTGGAGGGCGATAAATGATAAGGATGTTAAGCTTGAAAGGGCTGGTAACTGTGACAGCATGGAATTCAAATGAGGAGATAGACAGATGGGTCAGGGGAGAAAGAGAGAATGTCCACTTGGGAGAGATGAGGCATAGGCTGAGATGAACTCAGCCTTGTTGGCCGCAGACCGGCAGTTCCAGAGGCTGCCGAAGACCTGGAACTCCACGTGGGTTGTGCGCGCTGGGACCACCAGGTTAGAGTGGCAGCGGCCACGCGGTGTGAAGCGTTTGTATGGCCTGTGCAGAGGGGAGAGAACAGGGATAGACAGACACATAGTTGACAAGCTACAGAAGAGGCTACGCTAATGCAAAGGAGATTGGAATGACAAGTGGACTACACGTCTCGAATGTTCAGAAAGTTAAGCTTACGTTGCGAAAATCTTATTGACTAAAATGACGAAAATGCTAGCTAACTAACACTAACACTACACTAATCAAGTCGTTCCGTTGTAATGTAATAGTTTCTACAGTGCTGCTAGTCGGTAGAGGTTGGCTATTATACAAAAGCAACTTTGTAGCTAGCTAACATAACACTAATCAAGACGTTCCTTTGTAATGTATTTAGTTTCTACAATGCTGCTCGTCGGTAATAGTTGGCTAGGTATGGAACAATGGCGTCGCGGGGGACGGAAATAGCTGGCTAGCTAACCTCGATAATTACTAAACTACACAATTATCAAGCTATGACAAAGACAACTATGTAGCTAGCTAGCTAACACTGCACTAGTCAAATCGTTCCGTTGTAATGTATTAGTATCTACAGCGCTGCTAGTCGGTAACGGTTGGCTAGCTAGCAAACCCACTAGCTAGCAGTGGGTTTGATGACTAGGTGTGTTTCATGGTCTGTACAAGCCTCTCTGCCAGCTTGTTGGTAGATAGATGACACGGTGCAGACCTGATGTGCTGTCTGCCATTCACCTGTAGGAACGTGGCCAATTTGTGGGACACTATCTGCGGTCCGTTGTCGCTAACAAGTTGGAGTGGCAATCCAAACCGACTAAACACTTCTCCCAGCTTCTTGATGGTCTTCTCTGCAGAAGTAGACTTCATGATAGCTATGAGCATCCACTACTACAAGAAACATTCTGTCTTCGAATGGACTTGTGAAGTCGACGTGTATGCGTTGCCACTCCTCCTCCAGCCAATCCCACTAATGAAGAGGTGCAAGTTGAGGTACGTTGTGAACCTTCTAACATGAGGAGCATGTTTTTGCTTTCTCCTCAATGCTTCCATCCAATCCAAGCCGCTCGCTTTGTGAGATCTCCTCCATGTGAATCATTCCACAATGACCTGAGTGTAGTTGTTGCAACACTGGTTTCCTCAGCAAAGGCAGAATGATAACTCTCCTCCCTCACAGCAGAAAACTGGACTGTACTGACAGCTCATTTCACTTGGAAAGGTAAGGTTTCAGTTCCGGAGCATCTCCTGCGACTCTACAGTACCTCCATTACTTCAGATAACACAATTGTTTTAAGTGTTTCTCCACACTTGTGTTGAAGTGACTGGTGCATTTTCCCCTTGACTGAAGTAGGAGATGTCCACTTGGCATGACTCTGGCTTGACCACAGGTAGTGGTAACCTGGAAACTTCATCTGCAGTTCTGACTTGCGATACTTGATGCCGTAGGTTTGTGTCTTCCCGTACAGATACTGGTGAAACACACTCCAAAAATGATGCCTATGGCTTCTCGTTCTATCTGTGCGTAATTACTTTCTGCTTTTTTCAATGTCCTCAATGCGAAAGTGACTAAAGGCAAGACTAAAGTTCAGGAGTAAAAATTTGCTGAACAAGTCACATAAGCTGCATGGACTCACTCTGTGTACAATAATAGTGTTTAAAACAATATTTTTTTAATGACTACCTCATCTCTGTACTCCACACATACAATTATATGTAAGGTACCTCAGCCGAGCAGTGAACTTCGAACACCGATTCAACCACAAAAACCAGGGAGGTTTTCCACTGCCTTGCAAAGAAGGGCACCTATTGGTAGATGGGTAAAAAAGAAAGCAGACGTTGAAAATCTCTTTGAGCATGGTGAAGTTATTAATTACACTTTCGATGGTGTACCAATACACCCAGTCATACAAATATACAGGTGTCCTTCCTAACTCATTTGCCAGAGAGGAAGGAAACCGCTCAGGGATTTCACCATGAGGTCAATGGTGATTTTAAAACAGTTACAAAGTTGTGATAGGAGAAAACTGAGGATGGATCAACAAAACTGTAGTTACTACACAATACTAACCTAATAGATGTAGTTTATCACAGGGCTGTAGTGGAGCAGGTTGAGAGCTTCAAGTTCCTTGGTGTCCGCATCAACAACAAACTAGAATGGTCCAAACACACCAAGAGAGTCGTGAAGAGGGCACGACAAAGCCTATTCCCCCTCAGGAAACTAAAAAGATTTTGCATGGGTCCTGAGATCCTCAAAACGTTCTACAGCTGCAACATCGAGAGCATCCTGACTGGTTGCATCACTGCCTGGTACGGCAACTGCTCGGCCTATGACCGCAAGCCACTACAGAGGGTAGTGCGTACGGCCCAGTACATCACTGGGGCTAAGCTGCATGCCATCCAGGACCTCTACACCAGGCGGTGTCAGAGGAAGGACCTAAAAATTGTCAAAGACCCCAGCCACCCCAGTCATAGATTGTTCTCTCTACTACCGCATGGCAAGTGGTACCGGAGCGTCAAGTCTAGGACAAAAAGGCTTCTCAACAGTTTTTACCCCCAAGCCATAAGACTCCTGAACAGGTAATCAAATGGCTACCAGGACTATTTGCATTGTGTGCCCCCCCAACCCCTCCTCTTACGCTGCTGCTACTCTCTGTTTATCATATATGCATAGTCACTTTAACTATACATTCATGTACATACTACCTCAATTGGGCCGACCAAACAGTGCTCCCGCACATTGGCTAACTGGGCTATCTGCATTGTGTCCCACCCACCACCCGCCAACCCCTCTTTTTACGCTACTGCTACTCTCTGTTCATCATATATGCATAGTCACTTTAACCATATCTACATGTACATACTACCTCAATCAGCCTGACTAACCGGTGTCTGTATGTAGCCTCGCTACTTTTATAGCCTGGCTACTGTATATAGCCTGTCTTTATACTGTTGTTTTATTTCTTTACCTACCTATTGTTCACCTAATACCTTTTTTGCACTATTGGTTAGAGCCTGTAAGTAAGCATTTCACTGTAAGGTCTACACTTGTTGTTTTCAGCACACGTGACAAATAAACTTTGATTTGCTTTGATTATCACAGTGTCATCCGTTTTGTCACCAAAGCCCCATATACTACCCACCACTGCGACCTGTATGCTCTCGTTGGCTGGCCCTTGCTTCATATTCGTCGCCAAACCCACTGGCTCCAGGTCATCGCTAAGTCTTTGCTAGGTAAAGCCCCACCTTATCTCAGCTCACTGGTCACGATAACAACACCCACCCGTAGCACGCGCTCCAGCAGGTATATCTCACTGGTCATCCCCAAAGCCAACTCCTCTTTTGGCCGCCTTTCGTTCCAGTTCTCTGCTGCCAATGACTGGAACGAACTGCAAAAATCACTGAAGCTGGAGACTTATATCTCCTTCTCTAACTTTAAGCATCAGCTGTCAGAGCAGCTTACCAATCACTGCACCTGTACACAGCCAATCTGTAAATAGCCCACACAACTACCTCATTCCCGAAATTGTTTTTTATTTTTGCTCTTTTGCACCCCAGTATCTCTACTTGCACATCATCATCTGCACATCTATCACTCCAGTGTTAATGCTAAATTGTAATTATTTCACCACTATGGACTATTTATTGCCTTACCGCCCTAATCTTACTTTGATTTTTCTATTGTGTTTTTTTTCTTCTATTGTGTTATTGACTGTACGTTTGTTCATCCCATGTGTAACTCTGTGTTGTTGTTTTTGTCGCACTGCTTTGCTTTATCTTGGCCAGGTCGCAGTTGTAAGTGAGAACTTGCTCTCAACTGGCCTACCTGGTTAAATAAAGGTGAAATATATATATATTTTTTAAATTGACACCGAGTGAAAAGAAGGAGGCCTGTATAGAATAAAATTATTCCAAAACATGCATCCTGTTTGCAAAAAGGCCCTAAAGTAATACTGCAAAAAATGTGGTAAAGCAAAATCCTGAATACCAAGTGTTATGTTTAGGAAAAATCCAATACAACATATTACTGAGTACCACTCTCCAGACTTTCAAGTATAATGATGGCTGCATCATCTTATAGGTATGCATGTAATCGATAAGAACTGTGAAGTTTTTCAGGATGAAAAATAAATGGAATGGAGCTAAGGACAGGCAAAATCCTGGGGAAAAACCTGGTTCAGTCTGCTTTCCACCAGACACTGGGAGATTAATTCACCTTTCAGCAGGACAATAACCTAAAACACAAAGCCAAGTCGAAACTGGAGTTGCTTACCAAGAAGACAGTGAATGTTCCTAAGTGGCCGAGTTAATGTTTTGACTTAAATCTACTTGAAAATCTATTCCAAGATCTGAAAATGGTTGTCTATTAATGACCAACAACCAATTTGAAAGATCTTGAAGAACTTTGAAAAGAATAATGAGCAAATGTTGCACAATCTAGGTGTGGAAAGCTATTAGAGATTTACCCAGAAAGACTCACAACTGTAATTGCTATCAAAGGAGTTTCTACAAAGTATTAACTCAGGGGTGTGTAGATGGGTGAGAATACATTTTCATCTATTTTGAATTCAGGCTGTAAGACAACAAAATGTGGAATAAGTCAAGGGGTATGAATACTTTCTGAAGACACTGTATTTGTAGAATATTCTAACTCTGGAAAGGGTATGTGTCAACATGCTCACATATCTAAGCCTTTATACATAGGCATGAACGAATCCACATCTTTTCACATAGCCGCGGGAATTAGGGGCACTGATGCTGCTGCAGCACCCCCTGAACAAATATAAATAATATAGGCCAGCACCCAACCCTAACCCGAAAATGCCAAACAATTTTTGGACAGAGGGTGCAGGATTTTTTTGTCTGATTTAGATACGTTTCTGCTTATAATTTCCAATATTTTGGTTGGCTGTTCTTCACTCAACTTGTCTATAGTTACATACATGCAGCTTCTCTTCTGTCATTAGCCTATACAGTGCATTTGGAAAGTATTCCACATTTTGTTACGTTACAGCCTTATTCTAAAATTGATTAAATAATTTTTTCCCTCATCAAACCCGTTAATGACAAAGTGAAAACAGGTTTTTAGAAAGGTTTGCTAATTTACAACAAATGAAATACAGAAATACATTATTTACATAAGTATTCAGAGCAATTAGGGGAGAAGGGCCTTGGTCAGGGAGGTGACCAAGAAACTGATGGTCACTTTGACAGAGCTCCAGAGTTCCTCTGTGGAGATGGGAGAACCTTCCAGAAGGACAACCATCTCGGCAGCACTCCACCAAACAGGCCTTTATGGTAGAGTGGCCAGTCGGAAGCCACTTCTCAGTAAAAGGCACATGACAGCCCACTTCTTTGGTCTGATGAAAACAAGGCCTGAATGCCAAGCTTCACTTCTGGAGAAAACCTTGCCCCATCCCTACGGTAAAGCATGGTGGTGGCAGCATCATGCTGTGGGGATGTTTTTTGATTGTAGCACATCATTTATGGTAAATGTATTACTGTTTTATAACAGAATCGCTTACAGTTACTCTGATAATGTGCACTATACGGAGCATCCTCTGTCTGAAACCCATTTAAGTAGTGATAATGCTGTTTAAATGCCTTTTGGTGCTGCTGAAGCACCCTCTGAACACCATGTCCTACTAAATCAGTGTTTAATCTCCCGTAATTGCAAAGATTTGCTGTGGTTTAATAAAATTAATCCGCCTTGATTAGACCCCCTACCTGTGCTTCTCCTGTCTCTATTGCCCCTCACTGTGAGGGATACATTTACGGACGTTTAAATAGTGGTACCATCACCACACTGATCCATTCTGATCTAGTATTCACAAGATACATTTGAGGAAGGCATAAATTCTTTTTTTTCTTCTATCAGATCAATGTGGTATAACACGTTTGATTGTCCTTAACCTATACAGGCTTTGGCATCACATTGAGTTGAGTTACCAAACAATCAGGGTAAATTGGGACTATCCCATTTAATTGTCCTAACTTGATCTTGTGACCAAAGAGACCGCAGTCATTAACTTACTTAGCCCAAAGGACATTGAAGAGAGACATCTTACTTGATGCACAGCAGTGTCATAGACCAGCACTGGGAAACTGAGAAACAAAAACATCTGTAAAGAATCTGATGATTGCCTATTGTGGTGGAAATAGGTCATCTACATTTGAAGTGTTAGCAACTGCCTTAAAAGTCCAAGAAGGCCCATGGAGGACAGAAGCAGCTGCAACACTGGCCGGGAGCGCTTAGGACTACGCTTCACCATAGACTACCTGCTGTACAACAAGGACAGTAAGAGCATGAGAGAGGAGGCAAAGAGTCCCCCAGCAGAGCAGACCCCTCGTAGTCCAGTGAAGGAGCAGAGTCCTGACATCCTCTCAGAGAGGGAAAGTATCGAACTTGGGAGCCCTGAGAAGGGGCCAGAAGGAGAAGAGGGGTCAGAGGATGAAGAGGAGGAGGAGGTCAAAGTGGAAGAAGATCAAGAGGCGACCACTACAAACAGTCCACGGGACAAGCCCACCCAGTCCTACATTGCCCTTATCTCCATGGCCATACTTGCTTCAGAGGAGAAGAAGCTGTTGTTGTGTGACATCTATCACTGGATCATGGATCGCTACCCCTACTTCAAGAGCAAGGTATGTCCAAGTGATTCAATTCACGGTTCATTCCAAGTTGAATATTTGTCTGAACTAGGGTTGGGATCAGTTTAATTTCAATTCAGGAGATACATTCCAATTCCAATTGAAGAATTGAAAAGAGTGCAATTTATTTTGAAAGCAGATTGTTTTCGATTCTTGAAATTAAATTTAAATTCACTTCAAACACGGACTGAATTTAATTGGAATTGACATTGCTAACTCCCTGTATTGGCAATCGTCTGTAATTAAAACATTTTTAACTGGATAACATTAGATACTCATGAGAAAAACCTTTGCAAAGCTGTTTGATCAAGAAATGACTAGTGTGTGGAAAGTTTCAAAAACCTAAAGTACTATTCTGGGACATTACGCTCATCCTCCACTGTAGTCAAAAGACAGCATCTTAAATTAAAGACCGTGAAAAAAGTATATCTGGGGTTTTCTCTTTTCACTATTTTCCCATTGTGAACTGTTGAAAAAGGGTGGTCTGGCACAGTAATGGGTAGAATTGCTGCATGCATGAACCTGGCTCAGCTGATCCTGTTGTTGCATGGAAGGTCTAACTGAGTAACCTAAAGGCTGGAGGTAATTCTGTTGACAGCCTCAATGGGCTAAGAACTAAAACTAGGTCTTTAACAGGTGTAACAACAGGTTTATCTCATGGAATTAGGGGAATTAAACAAGGTGAACGTGGTGGTTTCGTCTGTCAGTCAACTCAAACAACCATAACCAAACGTCACTTATGGCCCTTTTACATGACCTGGCACCAATGAAATAAAAGCAAGGGAAAATTGTTAATATTCTCTGTACAATGTATACGGTGGATTCAGCCATGAGGGAATACCATTTTTGGTTTCTAATAATTGAGTACAAGGATGATGTTGGATAATTTCTGTTCCAGGGCCACATACAACACTTAATTCATTAATCACCTTTATTCTTCATGTCTCATATGTGAACATTATTGTTGTCCTATAGGATAAGAACTGGAGGAACAGCGTCAGACACAACCTGTCCCTGAACGAATGCTTTGTGAAGGCTGGTCGGAGTGACAATGGTAAAGGCCATTTCTGGGCCATCCACCCCGCTAACTTCCATGACTTCTCCAATGGGGACTACCATCGCCGCCGAGCTCGCCGCAGGATCCGCAGGGTGACAGGACAGCTCCCGTATGCCCTGCACACACCCTATTACCCCCTCAACAGGCCCAGGGGGGTGCTGTGCTGGTGCTGCCCCCTAGCCCACCCTCTCTCCACGGCCCACCCTCTGTCCTGCCTCTCAGCCAGGATGTATTGGAGCTGGGCTAGCCAGTATGCCAGACGACACCCATCCCTCCACGCTCCAGTTCAATAGCACCACATAGAATTGGATGCATGTTTGATGTTGAACTACTTGAGTATGATTGTGAAATCTGTGACTGGCTGGCACAAATAAGAGTACCAAAGCACCAAAGTACCATATTGCACTATTTATTGTTTGAAATGTGATACACCAGATTTGTACTGTAATATTATGTATATTGTATTTGATGAGTACTGTATATGAAGAAATAGAATTGTAAATATATTGATGAACGTATTGCATTATTATATATATCTTCAACAATTTCAAATAAATAAACAAAAAAACCTAACCAAACAATGTGTTAATGATTTCTGTCAAACATGAGAAAATGCGTACACAGAATGAGAATATTTTAAATCTGTAAATAAAGCACTTTACAGCAACGGTTGGAACTGGTTGACCAAAAACCGGAAACTAACAAAATTAATTGAAGAACAGAACATTAACCGAAAAAAAGTGATCTATACTGTTCTGGAACAGAACCATTATTTTAAAAGCATGGGAACCGGTTAATAACATTTTGGGCATTTTTTCCAGTCCCACACAACAAACAAAGTGCCAACAAAGCCCCTATGTAAAGCCTTCACTCTGTTACTCAGAAACGTATTCCAGCGTCTGCCTGACAACTAGAAATCTTTGCTAGTAGTTGTGCGTGTGTGTGTGGGCTACCTGCCCCTCCCCTCTGAAACATAGGTTACTGAAGCCTACTGACAACGGTACAAGAGTAATTCAGAAATTAGGGAGAGATGTTTAATTAGAGAAGAACAGGTTGACTTTTTCAATGTTAGTTAAGGATACTATAGTTATCACGTTTCACGTTGGACTTATTAGCTACAAGAAGGTAAGATTAGTTTTAAATTCTAGTGCTGCTCTGCACACACAAGCTAGCTAGCTAACGCTTGCTCTGGTCCAACTTTAAACCAACTCGGAAGTTCAAAGACATTTGAAGTTCCTCTATAGAAGCCACTCCTCCGTAGGTATAGTTCTGTGGGCCTAATTCAGATAACAAGATGCCCAGCGCTTCAAGGGAAGCTTCCTCCATCCTCTCTCGCTCTCTCCTCACCCTCAACATTTCAGTTGCATCTAGTAGTGCCCTACACTGTGACTGGTAGCACAGTGGGTGTGTTTGTCTTTCATTATGATTAAACTATGCTGTTACGGCAAAATACAATTTGCTCTTAACGACTTTCGTGTACAGATTCAATCGCTTACCCACTCTACAGCAAGCTGCTCTATCAGCACTGATTGGTGAAGAAATGTCATTTAGAGCTAAATGTAAAGAAAACGAACAGAAAGGAACAATAAACACTGGTTCAGAACTTTATTTCGCTGGTCGGAACAGTGGAATGAAACAAAAAAAGAATGGTTCTGTTCAGAATGAAAAGATTGGAAAATCTTTTTGTTTCCGACCCCTGCTTTACAGTAATTTATATGTACAGAATATTGTACCGTACAGATGACTGTACTGACATATTACTGTACAGATGACTGTTCTGAGAAGATATTTGGTACACCAGGTGGTACAGTTCATTAACTGTGCATGTGCATGCTTGAATACGTGCATGCGTGCTTCTACCTTCGTGTGTCTGTGTGTATTTTTGTGGTTGTGTGTTCCTGTGGTTGTGTGTGGATTCAGGGTGTTAAAAGTGAGCCCACTCCTGAAGCCCGGCCTAGTTTAGATGCTAATTAGTCAGAGATGCTGGGATGCCAAATCTTGTGCCCTAAGAGACTAAAGCAGGCTTCCCAAAGTCGACTCATGGGATAAGCACCCGGATAATCCCAGAGATCCCAAGGAGTTTCGAAAAATAGGAAGCTTATCACACAGTGTAATCTGTTACCGTTCCTGTGGTGAGGAGACACTGCAGGGGGTGAGGTGAGGGGGAAGGGAGGGTATGGAAGGGAAGGGGGAGGGAAGGAGGGAGGGAGGTAAAGGGAAGGAGATGGCAGAAGGTCAGGGGAGTGGGTGGCGCGGAGAAGTGAAGGTGCAGGTGTGGGCGTGTAAAGGGGACCATTGTCAAAGTCTTCATTGGCAACAACAAGTAAAAGATATAAAGGGACGAGTCCAATCAGAAACAACAGTTCAACTGGAAATGTGAAAGGTATATTATACAGTATACAATAATACTGATCTTTATACCGGTCTGAGAATGTATAGGGATCTGGCTCCATATTTCTTTATCAAAGGGCAAAACGTGTTAAAATATGCAGTAGCATGGTCAGATAATTATATCTGGAGAATACAACAAGATTATCATAAAAAAGAAAAGTCAATCATCAGCTGTCAGTTATTCCATCAATAGGAAATTCAGATGTAATTTCCAAAGGTTGGCATTTAAATTCACAATACTTGAGCATGTTGTTTTTTTGAGTGGATTAGGTCAGAGATCGACTTTTTATACTGCTTGTTTATGTCAATTCATGTGCAGTTTTTGTCTACCAATTACTGGAAATTTGGATAAGGCAATACATCTGAAAGGTAGATTAGAGTACATTCTAAAAAGAAAACAGAATGTATTTATTTATGGGAAAAGACAAAAATACAGTAGACAAACATGTCAAAACCCCATTTTCTTCTCTGTTTATTAGAGCGATGACAAATCCATCTAATTAATTTTTGTTCACCAAATCTCTCTGTTCATTGTGGACAAGCTAATTGGACCACTAATTTGTTTAATTCCCATGAATTGCACTCTGCATTAAATCCTCTTCAATTCGCAAGCTTTAGGGCTTTAATTCTGTTGCATATGTTTTCTGCATGCTGGCAGGAAACAAGGCTTTGAACAGGTTGCATCCATCACACAAACACACACACACTGTTTAGGGGTAACCTTTAATTTGACAGTACTATACTGGCAGCTTGGTGGCAAGTACAATTCTGTATTAAATATTACAGTACACCTACTGTAATATAAATATGATATCAAAGCAAGTACTGTGACTGTATTATAGTGACTGTATGGTATTGACTGTATTATACTGTAAAAGTAAATGCAACCGTAATCGGAATGAATGAATGAATGGATGAATGACATTTATTGAGGGGAGAGGCATGTGTTTCACAGTATTTGTTTTTGTCATTATATGGGATTGGTGCAAGCAGGTTGGCTGCTACACTAAAAAAATGAGGGGTTCAACAAGCGTTCTTCTATGATCCTCAAAGTTCTTAGAAGAACCTTAGGGTTCTTGGCACTGAAAATTCCCCCAAAAAGGTTATTCAAAAGGTTATTTGAGGATCCATTAAAAGGGATTCTTTGAAGAAACCTTTTAAAAGGTTCTTCGAAGAACTTATAGGGGTTCCCCCACAGTTTAAATTTGAAGAATCCATCAATGGATACTCCAGGAACCTTTTATTTTAGAATGTGGGTAAAGTGCTTACGCATTACAGCATATTAATGAATATTTGGTGTTTTATATCACTTGCACTTCTAGAGGCCTTAACAAATGGTTTCCAAACCGGCAGCGACTAAAGGAGAATCAGACCAAAAAGATATGGCGAAATGCTTAACCATTTAAAGTTTAAGACTAGCTGCCACTCCAATCTGTCCCCTATACAATTTAAATTGTTGGGGCACTGTAACCACATAGGAGATAAATTGCTAGAGCATTCTCACTGCAACAAATATAGTCTCTTACAAGGCACACCTCAGAATATGTCAATACGCCAGAAACAACAATACCAAGCACCCACTAGTGGTCAAAATTGTTTGGGCAGTCTGGTATGGTACTGTATTCTGTGGGGTGGAATTACAGTATCATTCAAAATACAGCAGTTTTCCCACAACGTATTATAATTTACAGTATGATGCAGTAAAACGTTTCAGAGTTTTTTTGTTGTTGCTGTTAATAATACTTAAAATTACTGTATAAATTACAGTTTTCCATTACAGCACACACACACACACACACACACACACACACACAGAGAGAGAGTTGCCCAAAATGTGTCAAGGTGTAAGCACTCCTTGTAGAGTGTAATGTATAAAATGAACAATGGGTAAACTACTGGGCTACAGTATGCTGATCCACCCGTTTTTACATTTTATCTCTACACAAAACACAAGTTGACAAGTTGTTATAATGTTAGTAATGATGTACACCCAAATTGAGGGTGAATGCAATGTTCCATTCAAGCATTTCTCTCATTGTCATTCTTTCAGCTGTTTCAAATTCATTGTGGCACACAACTAGATGCCATACATGTTAGGAATATGTGAACGTCCATCAAACATCAGATTTTTCAGTTTACCAAAGAATGTCTCCATTCAACGCATTATGGCCACAAGTTCCGTGTTTAAATTGACCAAGGCTGTCAGTGTAGCCGCAGCTTGTAGGGCCATGGCAGAGGGAGGCGTGTTAGGTTGTGTGCTTTATCTTCTTAATCCAATAGGATAGGCGGAAGGGTGCAGGGGGCCTGGGATTACTGTCCACGATTTGCCCCTGATTAACAAATCTGAGAGTGAGGTAAGAAGATGAGTCCTGCTGTGATGATGATGAAAACTTATGGCCATGTTATGGCTACATTGTAGCATTCCAAAGCTGCTTGTATTGGTCTGTTGTAGTATCTCTTGGATTGATTATGGATTGACAAGAGACAATATTGACGAATGTTGACAAAACATTGGTTGACGTCTGACTCCACAGAGCATCAAAAAGGACATTCAAACTGTGGATGTGACTGATTAGACAGGAAGCACAACTTCACCACCAAAAATATAAACATATGCTTTTAATAAACATGTCAAAACTGTTAGATTATTTGAATTAGTCAACATTTCCCAAATTTAGCCAAGGTTTAACTATTGAACGAATTCTACACAGAATTAAGCAATTTGGAGGACTCTTGAATAGTTATAGACAAAAAAATACTTCAGCCTCTTGTATTACAAACGTTCAAAACAAAATGATATGGCAGATGTGCCTGCAAGAACGTGGAGTTTTCGAAAAGGTAGAAACAACGTTTTGTAAAGCTGTTGAATAGATAGAAACCGGTAGATTAGACGTCAGCATTATGTTGGAACCAGAACCTCTATCTCTATGGTGTAGGAATAATAGCCCCGGCTGCCTGAGCATCAAAGGCCCCATAATAGTCAATCGATCATCATGAATGCAAGGCGCTATTCTACACATTACTGTTAACAATCATTTGCTTCCCAGTGCACCGTTGCCATCTTTGAAGCAATGTTTTATTGCCTTTCTTTTCATCTGCATCTGTCATCCCTGAGGTACACTGTTTGATCTCTCCCAACAACCCTCCCTCTCTCCCCGAGGTCGCGTTGACCTGTTGATTGGCAGCTGGGCTCAGACATATGGTAGGACGAGGCATCGACCGGCGCTCCCGGGAGACTGAGGCAGACCGAATTATTTTTTTTCTGCGGGAGGAGCAGTGAGGAGAGCGGAGAGACGGTGAAGGACCAATTGTGCCGCGCTGCGTAAAGAGCAATACGGTATTCCGCCTCTAGATGACGCAAGATGCCAGTAAACCTCAACATTGTTTTGATCATTTGGAACAAATAGTTCAGTGGGCCTCATATTCATCGCACTTAGGCTATATTGAAATCCTACACGCGCAGTATTTAGACTTGCATGTCATTTTCTGGGTATAAAATATAAGTGACATAACGAGACATCTTAGTAAGACAAGGAAAACAATACTTCACAGAACAAGACACAAATGTCAAATTTTTGTCAGATGAGAATCTCAAGAGATCAGCCCTTTCTCTCTGGGAGAGTATCAGATTGCTTGAGAGTGTCACTCCCAATCCTCATTTGATTGGAAATAGATCATGATAATGGTCACTTACTAGATGCCTTGTGTCTACTTTTCCTGCTGTAGGCCTAAGCGATACAACTCTTTGCTAGTCCAATGTGTGCCATAGGGGCAGCTGAAATCTCTAAAAGCAGCACAGATGTGATGGAGCCCATGGTTGGGGGAGATGGTAGATGTTAGAGCAGTCCGGTGCCCTTTCCCTTTCTTTCTCCCTAGGGACAGGGTTGCTATGGTGATGATTCTCCAGCCAGGCCAGCAGTGATCCTCTTGTTGGTGACCCTTAACCTTTAGGCCATAAGCCAGGGTCAAGAGGTTAGTGGTGGCCGGAGGGCAATGAGAGCGTTTCCATGATTGGCACTCTGACATGCTCACTGCCCCCTCATCTGCAGTCGTCACCTTTCTCACAGATTTCAACTCCAACTTGGCATTTATAATGGGAACATCTGCTGAATAACAATCTATGTTTTAACATTTTTGTTTCTGTAGGTATTCTGCCCTTAAGCAGAATACAGGCTCAATAGTGTACAATTTGCATTTGGTTCTATACATCCTTATACATATATTGCACATACTGTATGAACAACGACGCACATACTGTATGTATTCTGTGAGTGTATTGATAGGCTAATACCAATAGTAATGCACAATATTCAGCTCTAAACCATGGAAGATGACATGATGAATATGACAGCAATAATGATCATCAGTATTCCCCACAGCCCCCTGTAATCCACTGTACGTGTGGATGTTTATAGACCAATGTGTGAATGTATGGATGGGGGGATGGGTTATGCACTAGCATACTCGCAGGGAATAATTACAGAATCGTGGGTACTAAAAGTCATATGACCCAGGCCTTCTGCTCCCAAATAATTTATCCCCCGGCTGATAGCTCGTCAATATCAATTTATTAATTTAACAGCTCTGGACTGATAAAAGGTACAGCACACGGTTAGCCTGCTGAAGCAAGGAATAAGGACAAATTTTACAGTGAGGCTAGAGGATGGAGGGAGGTTAGAGGTGTGAAGAGAAAGATAGCCGAGGGAGAGAGAGACTGGGGATGTGGAGTGATCAATGATGATGTGGAGAGAGTGATGGAGATTTGTGATGTAAAAGTGGGATATCATCGCTCATGATACAAGGCTATTGAGCAAAGCATATGAAAATGAATATGGTTATTATCGCGAGATTAAAGATAAAGATGAAAGAACACCGTCATTTCATGACATTCAATGACATTAAAATGTCTGGAAGGTTCAAGTATGATAGTTAAAGACACGTCCTCTTTAGGTAAAACAGAATGATAATAATACTTACCCCAAAATATATAAACATTGACCCTGACCCTCTTGACCTCTGTGCACTCACTTTGAATCGGAATAGAAAAAAGAGTAATGCGAGTAAATGCATCCGGCAAAGTGCATATACATTCTCCTAGCTAGCACCCCCTCACCCTGCAAGCCAAACTAGTCCCCGAGCCATTACATAACATCCCTGAAGGAGGCTAAAAGGTATTTTAACAAGACCCACTGCTCGGTGACCTTTCACCTTCCTCCACTGACCGTCACCCCCTGACCCCACTTACACTGGCCAGTGACAGCACTGACACCCCTCTCTCTTCCGTTGGGCAGCTGTACAGGAGAAGGACACATTTGAATAAACAAATTTGCATTGTTTCTGGGGTAATGCAGATGGATGCTGTTTTTCACTTCATCGCCGGCACTTCAATCCATCTTTTTATCATCCATCCATCTATCTGTCCATCTATCCATCCATCCATTTGCACAATAAATGAATAATACGAGTGAAGGTGACAGGCATGCAGAGAATGGTCATGGGAGCTGAAAGTCATTATACTTCATTTTCATCTTTTATAATCCATATTTTTACAGAAAGAATCAGCGTCTCCTAATTTTATTTGATCTTTTTGAATTCATTACAATGTAATATCTCGGGGGGTACTGATACAGTACAGGGCCTTCGGAAAGTGTTTAGACACCTTTACTTTTCCCACATTTTGTTACGTTACAGCTTTATTCTAAAATGCATTAAAATGTATTCCTCATCAATCTTCACACAGTACCCCATAAAGACAATGCAAAAACAGGTTTCTAGAAATGTTAGCAAAAACAAATATCACATTTACATAAGTATTCAGACCCTTTACTCAGTACTTTGTTGAAGCACCTTTGGCACCGATTACATCCTTGAATCTTCTTGGGTATGATGCTACAAGCTTGGCACACCTGTAATTGGGGAGTTTATCCCATTCTTCTCTGCAGATCCTCTCAAGCTCTGTCAGGTTGGATAGGGAGCGTTGCTGCACAGTTATTTTCAGGTCTCTCCAGAGATGTTCGATTGGGTTCAAGTCCGGGCTCTGGCTGGGCCACTCAAGAACATTCAGAGACTTGTCCCAAAGGCACTCCTGCGTTGTCTTGGCTGTGTGCTTAAAAACATCCCCACAGCATGATGATGCATCCCTAAGGTGAAGCATGGTGGCAGGTTTCCTCCAGATGTGACACTTGCCATTCAGGCCAAAGAGTTCAATCTTGGTTTCATCAGACCACAGAATCTTGTTTCTCATGGTCTGAGAGTCTTTAGGTGACTTTTGGCAAACTCCAAGTGGGCTGTCATGTGCCTTTTACTGAGAAGTGGCTTCCGTCTGGCCACTCTACAATAAAGGCCTGGTTGGTGGAGTGCTGTAGTGATGGTTGTCCTTCTGGAAGGTTCTCCCATCTCCACAGAGGAACTCTAGAGCTCTGTCAGAGTGACCATTGGGTTCTTGGTCACTTCCCTGACCAAGGCCCTTCTCCCCCGATTGCTCAGTTTGGCCAGGCGATCAGGTCTAGGAAGTGTCTTGGTGGTTCCAAACTTCTTCCATTTAAGAATGATGGAGGCCACTGTGTTCTTGGGGACCTTCAATGCTGTAGACATTTGTTGGTACCCTTCCCCAGATCTGTGCCTCGACACAATCCTGTCTCGGAGTGCTAAGGACAATTCCTTGGACCTCATGGCTTAGTGTTTGCTCTGACGTGCACTGTCAACTGTGGGACCTTATATAGACAGATGTGTGCCTTTCCAAATCATGTCCAATCAATTGAATTTACCTCAGGTGGACTCCAATCAAGTTGTAGAAACATCTCAAGGATAGTCAATGGTATCAGGATGCACCTGAGCTCAATTTCGAGTCTCATAGCAAAGTGTTTTAAGGTATTTCTATTTTTTATAAATTTGCAAACATTTCTAAAACCTGTTTTCACTTTGTCATTATGGGGTATTGTGTGTAGATTGATGAGATTTTTATTTATTTAATCAATTTTAGAATAAGGCTGTAACGTAACAAAATGTGGAAAAAGCCAAGGGGTCTGAATACTTTCTGAAGGCCCTGTACAGTTCATACCATGCACATGCTTTACTGTTCTGAACACTGTCTTTACGCTAACAACCCCTGTAGTGGACTCTCAGCCTTTGGAGAGGGCTGTACGTTGTACGGTGGTGGCAAGTGTCAATGGAGAGGCCGTGTCAGTGTGATAGATGATAGACTGGGGTTAAGAGGTGTCAACGCACAGTGAGAGGGCTTGAGGACACTTCAACTGAGCTGCCTGACACTCTCCAGACCTCTCCTCTGATTAACTCACTAAAGACAGCCATTCAGACACACACTCCACACACACACGCACACTGATCCTATGACACATACTCAGAGCCGCTCTCTCTCTCTCTCAGTTCACACACTCACACACACACCCTCCTGTGAGAGTCAAACACATCACAGTGCAGTGGGTTGCCTGTGTGTATGGCTGACATAGAGGAGGTGAGGGTGTGTTCACAGAGGCCCTCTGAAAGGTTCTTACAGACCACAATGGATTTCTCACACATCCAATGTGAGGTATATGTCCAGTGGAGTGCGAAATACAATACGTTCAATTCTACAGGGCTTTGCTCCTGTCAGACTGTGTCGAGCAACATAAAACGTCTCCAACGCACACATACACACACACTCTTTTCCTCTGTTGCTCACGCACATACATACAGAAGAAAATAATGCACTTTAAAAGTGCTTCAAACTCATTTAACTTATTTTCGTTTTTGTTGGTCACTAGAATATTTGAAAGTAAGTAAGACTCTTTACCAATAAGTTGTACCAATCCAATCATTTGGCCAATAAATGTACCTTAGTTGTGTGAAACTGGGCCCTCATATATGTCCCTTTGCATTTCCCAAACGCTCCCTTTGAATATCTCTTGCGTCATTTGGGGTCTATTGCTTTCTTTTCAGGTTGCTGAGGAAACCACTCCTTATTTGTTCGTGCCATGACCTCTGAACTCAGACACGTGTGGTTGGACTCCGCTCTGAAAAGATGATGGTAGACCACTCTCTATGTGGTAGGCCTCTCTCCGTGCTTCTACATCTGCATTGCTTTCTGTTTGGTGGTTTTAGGCTGGGTTTCTGTATAAGCTCTTTGTGACATCTGCTGATGTAAAATGGGCTTCATAAATACATTGATTTGATTCACCTAGGTCGCCCTAAACAGCTGGTGAGGAGTGGGATGGAGGGAGATAAAGAGTGGTAGAGATGGAGTGGTAGATTGAGTAGGTAAGCATCATAGAGAATGGTCCCTATATGCTTTTCTCTCAAATGTTCTTTTATTAGCCCTGTCAGATTGTAATTTTCCCAACTGTAAACACACAGAACGGGCTTAATTAAGAATTTTTGAAAGGGGATACAGTAAAGTCCGGAAACATTAGGTTGATGCAACCGGGTGTCGTAAAGATTGATTGAGACAAAGAGGATGGAAGGACAGGGAGAAACAGTTTGTGGAAGGAGGGGGGTCCGGAGTGGTATATGATACAATGGAGGTATATTCTTGTGTTGCTCCGGGCAGGGCTCAGAAATGGGCTTGCAAAGATAGGGAGAAACGATTTTTAATGCATTAACAGCCTGCTTGTGTAGGGCAATAACAAGGACAAGATCCGCGCTAAAATGTTTGACATCCTGCACAGAGATCAATGGATCCTGGCTCTGCGCATTAACAGGGCACACACACCTAGGCCCATGTATCCGCCTCGGATACCGGTCTAGATAACACACACACATGAACCCCAACCATGAGAGGGCAAGAAACATGTGGGCGCACAGGTTTATTGTATGCAAACCTGGGGGCAAAATGGAAAAATAAGACTACATATATTTATAGGCCCTACCTGTGGACATGGATTTGGATAGACTGCTGAAATTATAATGGAGAATGAAGCTGGAAACCAATCAGTCTGAACCTTCACTGCATAAATAGGCAACCAGAAATAATAATAAGCACATCCATTGTTCCCTCTGGACCTTAAGGTTCCATTCAATACATTATTTACAGCTGCATTTTTACTGAGGTATGGGGCCTCTCTCACAGGGAGACTTACTTATAGACCAGGGCTCTAACCACTTACCAATGCCTTACCAATGGCTCCTGTGGACCTGGGTTACCAGCCGGTCCTGTCCACCACAGCCAGTATACCCACTGAAACTGAGGAGGTAGCCTACATGCCCCCTCAATGTAATCCATTTGTATGGTAAAGATATACTCTTTCTTTCCACACAAAATGAATTGATGATCAGTGCCCCCTTTATAAAATGTTGGTGTGCCTCTGCTATCCACTCCTCCAGTGTCGGGTGTACGGTTATAGGACCTGGTCAACGTTTCCTGTGTGTGTGGAACTATTCCCTAAGTGTGTCTGTGTCTCCCCTGGGGTTCCAGGCACTCTTGCACCCAGGACAGCAGTACAAATCCCTAGACTATATGTGCTTGCAGTGCTTTAAAACACTGCTGGATGGATCTGAAAGCCTTTAAACAGAGATCCCCACACACAAGCTGCTGTGGCCTTAAAAGCCTGCATCGCTTTGTAGTAGATTCAGCTCAGATCCAAGAGACAACTTCTGGGAAAGCCAGTCTGTCTGATCTCTGTTCAGACAGAGTGCATACTGGAAGGAGAGGCTTCAGCTCTGCCATTCTCCCCTCGTTTCAAACAGACTATTTGTCATCTCTGAAATAGAGCATTTGAAAAAATTCAACCTGCAGCTAGCCCCCACCCCGACTCCCTCCTATTTTCACTCTCAATTCCCCTGACTACGGCCAGCTACGATCAATAGCCTATTGATCAGCTCTCTCCATTTCCATTACACACAAGTGCCAAAAGAGCCAGCCATTCACAGCACTAAAACATATTTGGTGAGCATTTGCCATTGTAAGGCCTGTCGAATGTTCTTTCATATCACAAAATGTATGTAGACAGTAGGCTATAATGGTACATATTTCTACATATTGTACATGAAGCCTCTCCTTCCAGTCACTCCCTGTGCTGTTGGACGGTACAATGGAGAAAAACTCAACCAACTTAGTGGGATTACTATTGTGTTGTAATGTACAGTACCATGATGTTTCAACAGGCTAAAGTACAGTCATACAAAAGGTGGGAGCATCACCAGACACAGACTAATCCTTTCCCCTTTTTTCCTGCTAGTTAATTTATCTCCCCCTCCCACTCTCCTTCTCTCTTTCTCCTCTCGCTCTCTATAGACAATGCTACGGGCAAAATCAATACTCTCCAGAAAAAAAGGCATATTTTTAGCCCCTTATTATATGAGCTGTAAGACGAAAACATGTTTGTGGGAAAGGCAGAAACAGCATGTCGGCTTATAAAGGAGAGGAGGAGAGCGAGGAGAGAGACAAAAGAAGGTGAAGAAGAGTGAGAGTGATGGTGAGGATGGAAGCGATAGTCTAATGGAGATGAATCAAACGAAGGTGGAGATAACAGGATGCGACTGTGAGAAAATGGCCGATGCCCCGAGCAGAGACTTGGCTGCATGGGAGGAGGAGAGGGTGGGCTATCTGGGCGGGGCAAGCAGAAATGGTGACCATATGATACTTGATGATATTGTCAAATGTTTCCAGTAACTCGTGTGCTTCGTGATATCAATGGACTCAACAAACACATTCATTCCTATTAGATGTATCTGAATATGTTTGCAACTAGATATTGTTCTCTGACCATAGACGGCTTCTTATACAGTCGTTTCCCACTCCAACTTTGCAAGTACTACACAGGGCACTCTGTAGCTCTGTGTATTTAGCGCTCACTCTATTCCATCCAGCTCAGTAACAATTCTCCTGCCAATGGCTTTCTGATTGACTCTCCCCTGGCCGTAGTAGGGTTAACCTCTATGCTGCTGTCTGTCAGTCTCCCTCCCACCTGCCTCCCCATTGGCCAGGGAGCCTCTGTTGATCAAACGATAAGTCCTCCAATTGGACAGATGAGCTCCAGGGGAAGGCAGGAATTGATTTATCGGTGGTATTAGGGGATCAATTAATCCCCATTGTGTGTGCCAGCACAGATAGTCAGCGGTGTCTTATTTGGTATGGCTTGTTTTCTGCTCAGCCAAGATAAGAGTCTGCCATCACTTCCTTCTATGAACAACAAATCAAACCGCATGGAATGGTGGGGTGACGGCATGCAGCAGGTCCTCCCCAAGGCAACCAATGCTTAGCTAGTCACAATAAAGAAAGCCCATCAATAACATAGACTTCCACAGAGAACAAATGCTTCCCATTCCCAGGCTGAAATGTCAGTGACACTAGGATGGAAATTACATGTACATATATATCAAGCTTGAATATTTATTTGGTATTATGCGCAAATCAGAAATCAGCAAATCACATATGGCGAAGGATGATTCTCAGGAGATGTTTGATGAGTTAGGTGCTAATTTTTGGTTATATCAGAAACTATATGACTGAAACTCATATGATCTTTCTGTTGGTATTACTCTCTCTTTCTCTGTCACACAGACACACAAACAGCACCACAATCATTACCAGCACACTGAAAGACAAACAGGGTTGGTGGGGGGAGTAAGTTAAATGTGGCTGGGCAGAAAGAGAAAGACAGAAAAGGAGGAATGGGGATCAGTGATGTGTTGACTACCTGGAGAGGAGGGTGAAAAGGATGGCGAAGGGGGAGTGGGATGGGAGTGAGCGCTAATTCCTACTTTTCAGTTTAAATAAAGATTGGAGCTGGATAAAAGCCATTAAGGGAGAAATCAGACAGGGCATGCTATGTAGGACAAGAGCTGACTGCAGGGAGGTGAGTGGAGAGATCAATACTCAGTCGATGCGCTCAACACCAAGCTCTGCACAGACACACATACACTGGGGGAGATGTGCTACTGCTGGGCATGAGTAATTGCGTGTGTGTGTGTGTGTGTGTGTGTGTGTGTGTGTGTGTGTGTGTGTGGGTGTGTGTGTGTGTGTGTGTGTAACATTTAACATTTAAAATGATAAGCTCTCTCATGAATTGGTGAATATTCAACATAGGGAGGGTGAACAGATTATAATTTGTAGTGGTAAACGTATGAAAGTGTAATATTTGATAAGAGATTGAGAGGCGGACAGTTTTAGTGATGATTTATTTGCCAAGGCAAGATACTGTTAAGAAAGCTATATTTTTCAAAGGATCATCTCGAACCCCTCTCTGCAACTCAAAGCAGGAATATGACTGCAATCACTCTGCATTTTGCCTTTTCTCTCCTCTCCCCCTCTCCTCTTTCTCTGGGTCACTCTCTCTCTCTCTCTCTCTCTCTCTCTCTCTCTCTCTCTGCTCTCACTCTCTCTCTGTAGAATTGATCGACTATGCCTTCTCAATCCATCTCTCCCTCTGTCGCTTAGCAACCAGTGCTCTATCGGTTGGTCGTTTTAGAATGGGGGGGGGGGGGGGGGGTTAACAGCTTATTGTACATTGGTGAGCTTGTTGATATTGATGAATATTAGGATAACCTTTCCAATTTCTTTATTTCATGGAATAGCCTTACTTCTATAGTATTTTGCTTGACTGTTATGACAGGTCTAGCCATGAGGCCATGTAACTTTACACAACTGCCATAACAGTACCAAATGTAGCCTATACTGTATATTACAGGGGAACAGTAAATACATAATGAGTGACAACTTTGACAGTGTGATTTTCTGTCCATCCAGACTGTGAATCAACAACAAAAATCCTATCCAGTCTGTGATGTCACTGCTCTTATTAAGCATTGATATTGTTTATTTCATAAAGTGTTTTGGTGAAAGAAAGAAAAACCTATGGATAATATTTAGAAATAAAGTGCAAGTTTGGAATCTCTTCATTCAATAATATCCAGCAAGTATTTAGTATCTGGTAAATAAGAGAGTAATTAGGGCTCTGTTCAATCCGCATTGCAGAAGTTCGACTTTACAACTTTAAAGGCAATGTTCCCACTTTAGCAGGGACTGCATTCACGGTAAACGCTGCATATGTCGGCTCAATCTGAAAATGACCTTTACATTTCTATCATTTCTATGGCGGTCCAGATTGAATGGAGCCCTTTAAGAGTGTGAAAAAGGCTGTGTGGTATGAGGGGGACTTAAGGATAGAGAGAATACTCTGGAACATTCATATCAGGAGGGAGGTGCACGTTATCAACTGACTATGACTGAGATAGACATGGCAACTGTAATTACATTTCAAGTCTAATCGGTAACAAACAAAGGTCTCAGTCTTCACTATCCCCCTGTGAGATAATAACCATCATTATACACAACAAAAGTGTCCATTGGAAAATTGTTAGAAACTGGATGCAGCCTCCAGTTCATTTCCTTATAAGCTTAATAATGACATCGTTTTCATACAATACCACCTATACGTTTGGTGATGATTTATAAAAAAGCAAGATGTTACAAAATAGTTTAATTTGTGAGTTATGCAGTAATTTTGAGTTTTACTTTCAACCTGGAATATAATATTACAGATGATGGGTTCATGGGTTCATAAAACCTATTACCTTCCTTAGTAAAGAATGTGACATTAATTGCACAATCCCGACAAATCCGATATCATATGAATGTAGACTATCATGTGCAGGGAAATAGGATGTGTTGTTTTGGAACATAGCATCAACTTTATTTATTTTTTTACTTATCAGAAAAAGGGGCAAAATGAAGTTAGACCTGGGATGATTCAATCAATCCACCCAATAAGATCGATGCTCTAGATAAGGATGTCGATGATGACATGCTATAGGCCTATCCCAACAGGGCTGTGGTTACTTAATACAAATATATTTAAAAAATAACATTTTAAAAGAGTTTTCACAAATCAATGTATATATCCTGCATATCCCTTATAGCAACAGTCCCGACTGATGGGATTGCAATCAAAAATGCTTGTTCGATGTTCAGTGGCTCAAGCGGACTCAAACTCACATGCATAGTAAAAGTACCAAAAAATTCTAAAATGCTATATTTTTCGAATTCGGCTGGCATAGCTCACATAGCAGAGGAAGAATATATCTGAAGTGTCGACAGGCGGCTAAATATTGGTTACATCATCAGTCATTACAAGTAGTCAGTAGACTAGTCAACAGTAAGACACATTCTAGATATCACAACTGTATTTGGAAAATAACATCCATGTTCATCTTAGTATAGCCTTCTCGTACATGCCCTTCACAAATTCGAAATAGTCAACAATCAGATTAACACACTTTGATGATTTAAAAAGTATTCCGTTCGGGCCAATGAAATCATTATATGTAGGCTATTTCTATATGCGTATTATTATTTATGCTTATGTCGTATCTACATGATGTAATAAGCGACCCCTTATACATTTCAGTGTTAGGCGAAAGGAAAAAGAGTACACATGTTTTATTATGCTGTTTTAACGCCTTATTTTTGTTATTATCAAATTAACTATGTTATTATTATAATAAAAAAATGTACCATTATAGAATTTACCATTAAATACGAATTATGGTAGGAATACAAAAAACAATGTTTTCAAAATAAAATATTTTATTTCAGGTTGTGTTTAATTTGTTAAGTGTAGCCCACAGTGGATGTTTATGTTTTCCCTCTAAGCAATTCATCTTAAAAATGAAACTCCTCTCTGATCTGGCTGATTAATACGATGCCAATAAACATCCCTGGCATGGCTAAATATATAGATTATCGATAGATTCACAGCTGTAAAGAATAATTACTTTTCTTGTTGTTTTTGGGGCAACCGAAAACTTTTACTGCCCCACCTTACATTACTTACTGTATATCTTAGGCTACCTCATATAAGTAATTGACGCATACATGTAAAATCCAAGTTGCATAATTCGAGTAAAACCAACCATAGTGTCCCTAAGCATTCTAGGCCCTATACTGCCTGCCAATTGATCAGAATTCGGGATAGAGCGATATGGCACCAGTGCTATTGTTCACCGCAAATCCTCTATTGCAGGACGCTTTCAAATGCAAATACTCCTAAATAATAATCTATTGCAACACACTAATATTTCTTAACAAACAACGCAAACGCTTTACAAACACTGAAATTCAATGAGAGCAAGTGGAGCTTTCACACATGTACAAATTCAACTATTATGCAATGGTAGAAATGTAGAAAAACTAAATATTTTCAAGACATGATCCTTTAAGCCACATTATTTTACAAGTAAAAAACAACATTACTTAAAAAAAAACTTGATCATGGACAATATAGATTATAAAACATAAGCCTATAATATTGATTAGTTGAGTGTCCCTGCAGAGGGACAGGCCCGTTGTTTTGAAGGTATAACATTAGCGTTGGTCCAGGCCTAGGTGCCGATGTGTGTGAGAGAGATGGAAAGAGAATGGTTATCCGGGGAAGCAGTTGTCAATGTGTTTCATTTGTCGCACGTTGTGTATGAGGACATTCCAGCACAATACAGAAATGCAAAACAGATAGCTAGTTTGAAATAATACAAAATAGCCAACTAAAATAAACTAGGCCTATTATAAATTATTATGACATTTCAGAATCAGGACACATGACATAATGCTACATATACACTGAGTATAAAAAACATGAAGAACACCTTATCTTTCCATGACATAGACTAACATGGTGAATGCAGGAGAAAACTATGATCCCTTATTGATGTCACTTGTTAAATCCACTTCAATCAGTGTAGATGAAGGAGAGGAGACAGGGAATCCTTTTCCTGCAGTCAAATGACCTAGTGGCCTCATGGGTGGAATGTAATTAATATTTTTCATAATTTCATAACTAATTAAAAAATATATATGTTAGACAGCCAATAATCCTGTGTTTCTATGTCAAACAGTTTTGTTATATTTCAGTCTTCTGTGATGTATATAAAGTGTAATATTGGGATGCAAACTCAACATTGAATACATTTCAACTCTATATCTGACATGGTACAGGTGTCTTCCTTTTTAAAGCCCATAACCATGTGTGTGAGGTGTATACTTTAGTTTCAAAGTAGATTTGTTTACAACTACCAAGAACGCTGATTTAGCCAACTGCAGTAAAAGGTTAAAGAAGGACTTTTAAGCCTTGAGACACGGATTGTATATGTGGCCATTCAGAGGGTGAATGGGCAAGACAATATTTAAGTGCCTTTGAAAGGGGTATGGTAGTAGGTGCCAGGCGCAGGACTGGCTTAATGCAGGGGTTTACCAGGGCTGAAGCCCCTGGGTCCAGGAGGCAACAAAAAATATATATAAATAAAGGAACTATATCCAGTATAAAATTATATGTACAGTGTATATTACACACACATATATATATATATATATAGAGAGAGAGAGAGAGAGAGAGAGAGAGAGAGAGAGAGAGAGAGAGAGAGAGAGAGAGAGAGAGAGAGAGAGAGAGAGAGAGAGAGATGAAGTCGGAAGTTTACATACACCTGAGCCAAATACATTTAAACTCAG
Source organism: Salmo trutta (assembly GCF_901001165.1). Classification (NCBI taxonomy): domain Eukaryota; kingdom Metazoa; phylum Chordata; class Actinopteri; order Salmoniformes; family Salmonidae; genus Salmo; species Salmo trutta. Next base: position 17,640,742 of record NC_042978.1, read on the forward strand.
TTTTTCACAATTCCTGACATTTAATCCTAGTAAAAATGCCCTGTCTTAGGTCAGTTAGGATCACCACTTTATTTTAAGAATGTGAAATGTCAGAATAATAGTAGAGAGAATGATTTATTTCAGCTTTTATTTCTTTCATTGCATTCCCAGTGGGTCAGAAGTTTATATACACTCAATTAGTATTTAGTAGCATTGACTTTAAATTGTTTAACTTGGGTCAAAAATTTCAGGTAGTCCACAAGCTTCCCACAATAAATTGGGTGGATTTTGTCCCATTACTCCTAACAGAGCTGGTGTAACTGAGTCAGGTTTGTAGGCCTCCTTGCTCACACACGCTTTTTCAGTTCTGCCCACACATTTTCTATAGGATTGAGGTCAGGGCTTTGTGATGGCCACTCCAATACCTTGACTTTGTTGTCCTTAAGCCATTTTGCCACAACTTTGGAAGTGTGCTTGAGGTCATTGTCCATTTGGAAGACCCATTTGCGACCAAGCTTTAACTTCCTGACTGATGTCTTGAGATGTTGCTTCAATATATCCACATAATTTTCCATCCTCATGATGCCATCTATTTTGTGAAGTGCACCAGGCCCTCCTACAGCAAAGCACCAACGCAACATGATGCTGCCACCTCAGTGCTTCACGGTTGGGATGGTGTTCTTCGGCTTGCAAGCCTCCCCCTTTTTCCTCCATACATAACGATGGTCATTATGGCCAAACAGTTCTATTTTTGTTTCATCAGACCAGAGGACATTCTCCAAAAATTGCGATCTTTGTCCCCATGTGCAGGTGCAAACCGTAGTCTGGCTTTTTTAATGGCGGTTTTGGAGCAGTTGCTTCTTCCTTTCTGAGCGGCCTTTCAGGTTATGTGGATATAAGACTCGTTTGACTGTGGATATAGATACTTTTGTACCTGTTTCCTCCAGCATCTTCACAAGGTCCTTTGCGGTTGTTCTGGGACTGATTTGCATTTTCGCACCAAAGTACGTTCATCTCTAGGAGACAGAACGCGCCTCCTTCCTGAGCAGTATGATGGCTGCATGGTCACATGGTGTTTATACTTGTGTACTATGATTTGTACAGATGAACGTGGCACAATCAAATTTCACATTTCAAAATATAATCACGGGAAAAACATACTGTTTGCAAAACAAATGCCTACAGCTGAAAAGAGAAGACTAATCTGCCTGTAGAACCAATATTTAAAAAAAATCTTAACAACTCCCATTTTTTTTTTAGAACAGAAACACTGTTTTTCAAAGTACCTCGTCTTGAGACAGGTTATTGCCAAGACGGGCACATCGGCCAAGCCTATGGCTTCATCTTCATCATTAGGTGAGTCAGTGTGCTATTGGAAATTGTATTTAGTAGCCGACTGTAGTCTATATATATACAATACCCGTCAAAGTTTGGACACACCTACTCATTCAAGGGTTTTTCTTTATTTTTACTATTTTCTACATTGTAGAATAATAGTGAAGCCAATAAACTATGAAATAACACATGGAATCATATAGTGGAGGCCAGGTCATCTGATGCAGCACTCCATCACTCTCCTTCATGGTCAAATAGCCCTTACACAGCCTAGAGGTGTGTTGTGTCATTGTCCTGTTGAAAAACAAATGATCGCGCAAACCAGATGGGATGGCGTATTGCTGCAGAATGATGTGGTAACCATGCTGGTTAAAATTAAGTGTGCCTTGAATTCAAAATAAATAACAGACAGTGTCACCAGCAAAGTACCCCCACACCATCACACCTCCTCCTCCATGCTTCACAGTGGGAACCACACTTTCGAAGATCATCCGTTCACCTACTCTGTGTCTCACAAAGACAAGACAGTTGGAACCAAAAATCTCAAATTTGGACTCATCAGACCAAAGGACAGATTTCCACAGGGTGGCAGGTAGCCTAATGTATAGAGCATTGGGCCAGTAACCAAAAGGTTGCAGGATTGAATCCCCAAGCTGACAACGTAAAAATCTGTTGTTCTGCCCCTGAACAAGGCAGTTAATCCACTGTTCCCTGGTACGCAGTCATTGTAAATAAGAATTTGTTCTTAACTGACTTGCCTAGTTAAATAATATTGCTCATGTTTCTTGGCCCAAGCAAGTCTCTTCTTATTATTGGTGTCCTTTAGTAGTAGTTTCTTTGCAGCAATTCGATGATGAAGGCCTGATTCACGCAGTCTCCTCTGAACAGTTGATGTTGAGATGTGTCTGTTACTTGAACTCTGTGAAGCATTTATTTGGGCTGCAATTTCTGAGGCTGGTGACTCTAATGAACTTATCCTCTGCAGCAGAGGTAACTCTGGGTCTTCCTTTCCTGTGGTGGTCCTCATGAGAGCCAGTTTCATCATACCACTTGATGGTTTTTGCGACTGCACTTGAAGAAACTTTGAAAGTTCTTGAAATGTTCCGGATTGACTGACCTTCATGTCTTAAAGTAATGATGGACTGTTGTTTCTCTTTGCTTATTTGAGCTGTTCTTACCATAATATGGACTTGGTATTTTACCCAGTAAGGCTATCTTCTGTACACCACCCCTACCTTGTCACAACAACACTGATTGGCTCAAATGCATTAAGAAGGAAAAAAATTCCACAAATGAACTTTTAACAAGGCACGCCTGTTAATTGAAATGCATTCCAGGCATTTCTCTCATGAAGCTGGTTGAGAGAATGCCAAGAGTGTGCAAAGCTGTCATCAAGGCAAAGGGTGGCTACTTTGAAGAATCTCAAATATAAAATATATTTTTATTTGTTGAACACTTTTTTGGTTACTACATGATTCCATATGTGTTATTTCATAGTTTTGATGTCTTCACTATTATTCTACAATGTAGAAAATAGTACAAATAAAGAAAAACCCTGGAATGAGTAGGTATGTCCAAAGTTTTGACTGGTACTGTACACATTGCCTACCAATATTGTACAATCTGTGTGTCGCTTCATTGACCTGGCTATTGTTTGTTTGAATTCAAGACCAGATTGATCTCAGTTTGTCAGTGTCAGAGTAGCCACTAATTTCTGAACTAAACGGGGGGGGTGAAACTAAACGGTGTTCCTAATGTTCAGTGTATACGAGATCATTGATATGTGACACATATTGATGGTAGTGATACACACACACACACACACACTAAGTTTTATAGACACACACAGACTTACTTAAAGTAGAGCTAGTCAAACAACCGAGTTTCTGAGTTTCTCACACCCAAGGCCACCGAGCGTCGGATGCTCTGTGGCATTGCAGAGTGCTCCATCCCGCTGACTTGCTCAGAGGACTGATCAATGCGACATTACTAAACACCGGTACTTAACTATTGCCAATAGCCAGATTCAAGTAAATATACTTTAGAATACATTAGCGTGATCCATCAGCGATGGAGTCTTTCAAGAAGCCATGAAAAGATTAGTCTGTCTCTATATCGAGTGATTTTTTTAAAGACTCGAAAAAATAGAGTTAGTGTGAGGACTTGTACGAATTCTCTTTCATTGGTTTCAAACAGCTAATGTGGTCAGGAATTTTATGTAGGCCTAATACAGTACAAGCAAGAAAACAAACGTTCAAATGTCTTTGAGGAAACAAAAACAAAAACCTATTTCAATATTAATTTTCGTACTATTTATTTGTGTATAAAAACACTATATTCCAATATTTTTCCAAACGACATGCAAACTTTGTAAACTAATTATTTTAACATGTTATTACAAAAACAGGTGCACTATATTTGTCATTTGTGAATACATAAATCAATCATCCCCAGTCCTTAATATAATGATAGTAATAATAATAATAATAAGACGATAAAATCCGTTAAAAAGTGTTCATGTTAGCATTAGTGTATTAGTCTATTCCAAAAATAAAAACTGGTGGAGATGTTAACAACAAAAACCTCGAAACATGATAGTAAATTCAAAGGTCACATAAAACGTTTTTGAAATAATATAGACTAATATTTCTCATATTTGTGAAGGTCTAACAGAGAGCCAGAGAATAAGTCCTTATATTTTTTGATGACGAAACTCGTTTGGTAAGGCTGTTCTACTTAACAACAGGTGCTACAAAAAAGAATAGTATTAGGCACCATGCATATCTCACAGAAGGAGATGAAAGTTGTTTATTTCCTACCAGTCTGCGTCTGTAAGTCTGTTATTAACCGGAGTATGTAGGCGGTAGCAGCACCAGCGTGGCTGAGTAAAGTCGATGCCAGTGTGGTGCTGAAGCCACCGACCCACCCCGCTGTTAATAATGTGAAATAAATGTCTGGGCCCCGCGCATCGCCCTTCTCACACCGCATATATCGACAACGTTAATATTTCATATTGTATTTGCCATAGGATATGCTTATTTGGACATTCGAAAAGCGTAGATTAAAATACAAATTAAAACCAAGCTCTAGGCCAATTCATATAGATTTTGAAGAATGGGGGGGGGGGGCATCGTTTGCATGCAAATATTGTGCACACAAGCTGCAGTTGCATGAAATAACTTGGCCAACACTATTTAACATTATTTAACCAAAGCAAAATATATGGACATGTCCTTATTAAACCAAGTGTGCGTGTGTGTCCTAAAGATCATTCGATTATATTATGTTAAATAAGCTACTATTGATGGCCCAGAACACAGTGTTTTCAACAGCTTTTGAAAATCAAACTACTGTAACAACTAAGTTTAACATCGATTTGAAACGAGAGGGTATAACGAACAAGAAACGGGATAGTGTTATTCCGACCATTAGCCTAACATCACATTTTGGTGATATAAAAACTATAAAACTATACACTATAAAAACTTTTAATCTTTAGTTTTGATGTGTATTACACCCGTATGAATTACCAGCGAAGGAGGACGAAAGTTAACATATATCACAGAGCCGACCAATAAGGTTCACTGCGCGGAGCTGACGGATTCGCTGCAGGGTCGAGTAATTCATTTTCGATAAAAGTGGTTGCAGGGATCAATAGAGGGACATTAACCCACGCGAACACTGTTGTTTCCCTGATGCCACCGGTAGCATCATCGACTGGCGAACAGCAAGGCACTATTTTACAGTCAGGGGACTCATAAAGTGGGGTTTGCTAGGGCTAGGCCTACCTAGCACCTAATCATAATTTACCTTCATTAAAGTACAGGCCTAACTTGGGTAGAACTATCATTTTTCACAACATTTTGTCCGTTCTGAAGTGTATGCAAAATAAATACATAATATCCTCACACAGCAGGCGTAATATCTGCAAAACAAGTAAAAATGGTTTAGGCGGGCCAATACACCTACTTATTATAACACACACACACACACACACACACACACACACACACACACACACACACACACACACACACACACACACACACACACACACACACACACACACACACACACACACACACACATTTCGGGTCATATAAACAAATTCAATTAGGTGGGGATTTTCTGTGTGCTGTAGACCATGGGTTTTCTGTGTGCTGTAGACCATGGGTTTTCTGTGTGCTGTAGACCATGGGTTTTCTGTGTGCTGTAGACCATGGGTTTTCTGTGTGCTGTAGACCATGGGTTTTCTGTGTGCTGTAGACCATGGGTTTTCTGTGTGCTGTAGACCATGGGTTTTCTGTGTGCTGTAGACCATGGGTTTTCTGTGTGCTGTAGACCATGGGTTTTCTGTGTGCTGTAGTTACCATGGGTTTTCTGTGTGCTGTAGACCATGGGTTTTCTGTGTGCTGTAGACCATGGGTTTTCTGTGTGCTGTAGACCATGGGTTTTCTGTGTGCTGTAGACCATGGGTTTTCTGTGTGCTGTAGACCATGGGTTTTCTGTGTGCTGTAGACCATGGGTTTTCTGTGTGCTGTAGACCATGGGTTTTCTGTGTGCTGTAGACCATGGGTTTTCTGTGTGCTGTAGACCATGGGTTTTCTGTGTGCTGTAGACCATGGGTTTTCTGTGTGCTGTAGACCATGGGTTTTCTGTGTGCTGTAGACCATGGGTTTTCTGTGTGCTGTAGACCATGGGTTTTCTGTGTGCTGTAGACCATGGGTTTTCTGTGTGCTGTAGACCATGGGTTTTCTGTGTGCTGTAGACCATGGGTTTTCTGTGTGCTGTAGACCATGGGTTTTCTGTGTGCTGTAGACCATGGGTTTTCTGTGTGCTGTAGACCATGGGTTTTCATTTTAGAAAGACTATTACACACTTCACATTTCCCTGTGTTGTGTATATGCAGAGATGCCATCTCATGATGCTGTCCCACGATGCATGTCCTCGCTTATAGGCTATTGAAGACTATAGGACAGACCCATCCATAATTTGATTGCAATATAGGGTACTGCAGGGCCTTAGTTTTCTGGGGCAAATACATTGTAAAACATGCCCAAACTAAATATATATATAAAAAAAACAGGCCCAAACTACTATTATAAATATAGGCCTACACATGCTGCGTTTACACAGGCAGCCCAATTCTGATATTTGTTCCACTAATTGGTATTTGCACTAGTCACATCAGATCTTTTTACATCAGATATTTTCAGAGCTGATCTTATTGGTCAAAAGACCACGTACTGAAAAAAAGATCAGAATTGGGCTGCCTGTGTGAATGCAGCCATGTGTACAGGAAAGGCATATAGGGCCTACAAACTAGAATGGACTCGCACACATTTTACGCATGTGTAACCCCGTGTTACTTTTGTATTATCATAGTGAAGTTGATAATAACAGTATAGCGCTATAGTAAAATTGTGTGCTGCCCCTTTAAGGTTTCTTCGTTTTCAACCAGAATTTGCGCGAGTCCTTAACTATTCTTTGGCTGCTGCTTTATCCAGACGTGTCCTGTATTACTCGCAGAAGTATTCATGGGGAGTGTTTTGTGAACGTGTTTGGAGCTACTGTTTTAGTCATATGGAACTCTGTTACTAGGTGAATTGTGGATACCTGCACATCATACACCATTGCTGTTACATAGCACTATATTGGATTACTCCAATATGGTATCCTTCCGCGCAGCAGAATTCATTCCGAGTAATGATTTCAGATTAGACCCGTACTTGGTAGTGCTGCGGCTGCGACTGACCCCTTAAATATATTCCACGTACTACTTCCACACCTTTCTTTTTTCGGCTCATTCCAGAGAGTTTTCGGTTGGTAAGAGCTCAATGTTAGAGTGTACCCATAAGTATACCCGCAACTATTAAATAGCTTGGCAGCTAGCAAGCCTCCCCATCTGGGTGCACTGCTGTCCCCCATTCGGGTTGGCCTGATCTATCTGGTTTGGGTTTTGTCCCTGTTTTAATTATTTGTGATAGTGTACCAACCTGGGCTATACTCGGTTTGGTCGACCAGTATTGTGGCGCTGGGGGTTTGTCATGGTTGTCTATGTGACTTGTCTGTCCACCAGAACCGTTATTTTGCTTTCGGGCTCAAGGACCGCGCCTACCCCACAAGATCGGGAGACTGTGTAGTTCTGTGTATGTTTTGCTCTGGCGGACTTGCAGTTCTTTCTTGAGAGCAAGCTAGGTGACGCAAGGCGCACCACGCTTTCATCTCTCACAGGGCACAGCAATCTTGCCTAGACTCTTGTGTGTTCCACAGTGAACGAACTATGCAAAGTGAGAGGTGACCATTGCAGGACTAAGCGCAAAGTTATGAGCACACTTTCCCCTTAAGTCCTGCCTACTTGAACCCCCACGTATGAAGCAAGAAATAGCTATGAACGTGGCATGAGTTACAGGCGACCTACATATACAAAGCAATACATAAGCTATTTTAACACATAGCTTATATTTAACAGAGTTAGAGTGCAATTCCCATTCGCACATCTCAGCTCTATTACACTGAGAGTTCCAGTGTGTCGCTGGGTTTACTATAGTTCTGTTGGACTACTTTACAGTAAGGATAGTAAACTACTTTACAGTAAGGACAGTAACTATTCTGGTTTCCAGTGGCTCCTAGTTTTCCTTGGACACATACTTTCAGCTATATTACTCTGCAGTATTGCACAGTGTGCAGCTGGGTTTACTATAGATGTTCTGTTGCACTACTTTACAGTACAGATAGTAACTATATTATACTGACCAACAATATAAACGCAACATGCAGCAATTTAAAATATTTTATGACTTATAGTTCATATAAGGAAATCAGTCAATTGAAATAAATATATTAGGCCCTAATCTATGGATTTCACATGACTGGGAATACAGATATGCATCTGTTGGTCACAGATACCTTTAAAAATATGGGCCTCAGGATCTCGTCACGTTATCTCTGTACATTCAAATTGCCATAGATTAAATGCAGTTGTGTTTGTTGTCCGTAGCTGACGCCTGCCCATACTACAACCCCACCTCCACCATGGGGCACTCTGTTTACAACGGTGACATCAGCAAACTGCTCACACACACGATGCCATAAACGTGGTCTGCGGTTGTGAGGCCGGTTGGACGTACTGCCAAATTCTCTAAAACGATGTTGGAGGCGGCTTATGGTAAAGAAATTAACATTTCAACTCTGATGGACATTCCTAAAGTCAGCATGGCAATTGCACGCTCCCTCAAAACTTGAGAGGGCTCTGGCATTGTGTTGTGTGACAAAACTGCACATTTTAGAGTGGCCGTTTATTGTCCCAAGCACAAGGTGCACAATGCCAGACTTTGATGACAGAGTTTGATGACCAAATTTGCCCACAAAGGACCGCCGCGCCACCTTCCTGTTCAAGTGAGCACAGCACAACAAGGTGTCAACAACTGCCCGAGTTACACCAGTCAACTTCGCCTATGGGCACAAACCCACTGTCGCTGGACCAGACAGGACTGGCAAAAAGTGCTCTTCACTGACGTGTCGCGGTTTTGTCTCACCAGGGGTGATGGTCGGATTCGCGTTTATAGTCGAAGGAATAAGCGTTACACCAGGCATGTACTCAGGAGCGGGATCGATTTGGAGGTAGAGGGTCTGTCATGGTCTGGGGCGGTGTGTCACAGCATCACCGGACTGAGCTTGTTGTCATTGCAGGCAATCTTAACGCTATGCGTTACAGGGAAGACATCCTCCTCCTTCATGTGGTACCCTTCCTGCAGGCTCATCCTGACATGACCCTCCAGCATGACAATGCCACCAGCCATACTACTCGTTCTGTGCGCAATTTTCTGCAAGATAGGAATGCCAGCGTTCTGCCATGGCCAGCGAAGAGCCCGGATCTCAATCCCATTGAGCACGTCTGGGACCTGTTGGATCGGAGGGTGAGGGCTAGGGCCATTCCTCCCAGAAATATCAGGGAATTTGCAGGTGCCTTGGTGGAAGAGTGGAGTAATATCTCACAGCAAGAACGGGCAAATCTGGTGCAGTCCATGAGGAGGAGATCCACTGCAGTACTTAATGCAGCTGGTGGCCACACCAGATACTGACTGTTACTTTTGATTTGACCTCCCCTTTGTTCAGGGACACATTATTCCATTTCTGTTAGTCACATGTCTGTGGAACTTGTTCAGTTTATGTCTCAGTTGTTGAATCTTATGTTCATACAAATATTTACACAAGTTAAGTTTGCTGAAAATAAACGCAGTTGACAGTAAGAGGACATTTATTTTTTTGCTGAGTTTAGCTAGGTGTCATCATCTAATATAACCCTAATTTATAAGACAGTTCTTATTTGATTAATGGTGGTCGGAGCCATCTATGTGAAGCTAGACCCAGTAAGAATTAGCCACAATAGTGGACTTTGCGGTTAGGCTTCAGAATAAAAGTATGCCATTGACAGTGATGCAAATGAATACAAATAGTAGAATTATACCATAATTGAATAGATCATGCTAAACAAGGTTGGAATGTTGTTATATAAAATCAACAAAAGGCAATAGTTTGTTAATTTGCCAAAAATCTGTTGAAATCACACTGGATGTATTATACTTCAGAATTGCATTGGGGGCATACTTATTTCACTGTACAGCTTTACATATGGATTGTGGATCAATGACATGGTATCAGTGTACTCAGTGACACCCAGAGAACATTAGCGTTGTAGCTCTTATTGCGGGAGTCTGAAACAACTGTGAATTGAGCCACATTTATTGTCAACCTGTGTGTATTGAACACTATTCCAGAGGAAAAACAATACTGCGTGGATGTTTTGGAGTCTGATAAATGAGGAGGACGTTGGGAAAAAATATATTGGGTATTGAGTAGACTGATACCCCATTTCTTTGGTCCCCAATCCTTAGGTAAAGCTGTACAGTGAAATATGAATGTCAATAAACACAATAGGCTGACTGGGGAGGTGATGGCGCCGGACTGGAAGGCTGCCTGCCGTCTTATCGGCTCTTAACCAACCATGATACTTTGTTAATTTTTTCCCGTTGTTCGTAACTTGTTTTGTACATAATGTTGCTGCTACCATCGATTACAGTTTGACCGAAAAGAGCTTCAGAACATCAGAACTGCGATTTCTCACCTCAAACCGGATGAACAGTTATTTTTCAATGAGTTGGACGGGAGGGATATAATACAGACACCCGACCAGGCCCAGATCCCCGTTATTCACTGGAGAAGGAAGCAGAGATTTTGCAGAAAGAGATCAGGGTGCATTGTGAGGATCATGCGACGAGCGGCTAATCTGCCCTTGCCTTCCGTCCTGCTAGCTAACGTTCAATCGCTGGAAAATAAATTAGACAAACTGAAAGGATGTTCATACTACCAATGGGACATTAAAAACTGTAATATCTTATGTTTCACCGAGTCGTGGCTGAACGACGACATTAAGAACAAACAGCTGGTGGGTGATACACTCTATCGGCAGGACAGAACCGCAGCCTTTGGTAAGACACGGGACGGGGGCCTATGCATTTATGTAAACAACAGCTGTTGCTCAATAGCTAAGGAAGTCTCAAGGTTTTGCTCACCTGAGGTAGAGTGTCTCATGATAAGCTGTAGACCATACTATCTACCTATAGAGGTTTATCTTTATTTTTCGTAGCAGGTGTCTCTTTCCTGAGCAGTATGACAGCTGCGTGGTCCCATTTACATTTTACATTTACATTTTAGCAGACGCTCTTATCCAGAGCAACTTACAGTAGTGAATGCATACATTTCATACAAATTCATGCATTTTTTTATTTCCTGTGCTGGCCCCCCGTGGGAATCGAACCCACAACCCTGGTGTTGCAAACACCATGCTCTACCAACTGAGCTACAGGGAGTTTATAGTTGCGTACTATTGTTTGTACAGATGAATGTGGTACCTCCAGGCGTTTGGAAATTGCTCCCAAGGATGAACCAGACTTGTGGAGGTCTACAATGTTTTTTCTAATGTCTTGGCTGATTCATTTTGATTTTCCCATGATGTCATGTAAGAGGCACTGAGGCACTTAAAATACATCCACAGGTACACCTCCAATTGACTCAAATTATGTCAATTAGCCTATCAGAAGCTTCGAAAGCCATGACATAATTTTCTGGAATTTTCCAAGCTGTTTAAAGGCACAGTCAACTTAGTGAATGTAAACTTCTGACCCGCTGGAATTGTGATACAGTGAATTATTTGTGAAATAATCTGTAAACAATTGTTGGAAAAATTACTTGTGTCATGCACAAAGTAGATGTCCTAACCGACTTGCCAAAACTATAGTTTGTTAACAAGAAATTTGTGGAGTGATTGAAAAACCAGTTTTAATGACTTCAACCTAAGTGTATGTAAACTTCTGACTTCAACTGTACCACCACAGACTGATGCTGGCACTTAAACCACACTCAGTGAGCTGTATATTGCCATAAGCAAACTGGAAAACACTCATCCCGAGGCGACACTCCTAGTGGCCGGGGACTTTAATGTAGGGAAACTTAAATGAGTTTTACCTCATTTCTATCAGCATGTTAAATGTGCAACCAGAGGGGGAAAAAAATTGAGACCACCTTTACTCAACACACAGAGACGTGTACAAAGCTCTCCCTCGCCTTCCATTTGGCAAATCTGACCATAATTCTATCCTCCTAATTCCTGCTTACAAGCTAAAATTAAAGCAGGAAGCACCAGTGACTCTCAAGGTTTTGGTCAGATGAAGCAGATGCTAAACTACAGGACTGTTTTGCTAGCACAGACTGGAATATGTTCCAGGGATTCTTTTGATGGCATTGAGGAGTACACCACATCAGTCACTGGCTATATCAATAAGTGCATTGAGGACGTCGTCCCCACAGTGACTGTACGTACATACCCCAACCAGAAGCCATGGATTACAGGCAACATTCACACTGAGCTAAAGAGTAGAGCTGCCGCTTTCAAGGACTCTAACCCGGAAGCTTATAAGAAATCCCGCTATGCCCTCCGACGAACCATCAAACGGAACACCTATGTGAGAATGATATTCATTGACTACAGCTCAGCGTTCAACACCATAGTACCCTCAAAGCTCATCACTAAGCTAAGGACCCTGGGACTAAACACCTCCCTCTGCAACTGGATCCTGGACTTCCTGACGGGCTGCCCCCAGGTGGTAAGGGTAGGTAAAAACACATCCGCCACGCTGATCCTCAACACGGGGGCCCCTCAGGGGTGCGTGCCCAGTCCCCTCCTGTGCTCCCTGTTCACTCATGACTGCATGGCCAGGCACAACTCCAACACCATAATTAAGTTTGCTGATGACACAACGATGAGACAGCTTATAGGGAGGAGGTCAGAGACCTGACCGTGGGGTGCAAGGACAACAACCTCTCCCTCAACGTCATCAAGACCAAGAAGAGGATTGTGGATTACAGGAAAAGGAGGACCGAGCATGCCCCCATTCCCATCAACGGGGCTGTAGTCGAGCAGGTTGAGCGCTTGAAGTTCCTTGGCGTCCACATCACCAACAAACTAATATGGTCCAAGCACACCAAGACAGCCGTGAAGAGGGCACAACAGAACCGATTCCCCCTCAGGAGACTGAAAAGATTTGGCATGGGTCCTCAGATCCTCAAAAGGTTTTACAGCTGCACCATCGAGATGATCCTGACTAGTTGTATCAGTGCCTAGTATGGCAACTGCTCGGCCTCAGACCGCAAGGCATTACAGAAGGTAGTGAGTACAGTCCAGTACATCACTGGGGCCAAGCTTCCTCCCATCCAGGACCTCTATACCAGGCGGTGTCAGAGAAAGGCCCTAAAAATTGTCAAAGACTGCAGCCACCCTAGTCATAGACTGTTCTCTCTGCTACCGCACAGCACGCGATACCGAGCGCCAAGTCTAGGTCCAAGAGGCTACTAAATAGCTTCTACCCCCAAGCCATAAGACTCCTGAACAGCTAATCAAATGGCTACCCAGACTAATACCCCATTTCATTGGTTCACGTTCCAACATTATCTAACATTATCTAGTCTAAATATGGCATGATTCCACCAATTGTAACCTTCTGCATCACTTTCAAAGAGGTACTTTTGTTTTGAAAGAAAACCGCAAATTCCACTATTGTGCCTAATCCTTATTGTGGCTACCTTCACAGCACATAACCCGGTCCGGTCGACCCTCACTAGCCAGACGAAGCTAGCTGGTTGCTTATAACGTTAGCTTTGGGCAACAGGGTTAAGTAGCTGGCTAGCTACAGTTGAAGAATATTTAAATTCCATTTTTCACAATTCCTGACATATAATCCTAGTTAAAATGTTTTAGGTTAGTTAGGATCACCACTTCATTTTAAGAATGTGCAATGTCAGAATAATAGTGGAGAGAATGATTTATTTCAACTTTTATTTCTGTCATCACATTCCCAGTGGGTCAGCAGTTTGCTTACACTTAATTAGTATTTGGTAGCATTGGCTTTAAATTGTTTAACTTGGGTCAAACATTTAAGGTAGCCTTCAACAAGCTTCCCACAATAAATTGGGAGAATTTTGTCCCATTCCTCCTGACAGAGCTGGTGTAACTGAGTCAGGTTTGTAGGCCTCCTTGCTCGCACACGCTTTTTCAGTTCTGCCCACAAATATTCTATAGGATTGAGGTCAGGGCTTTGTGATGGGCACTCCAATACCTTGATTTTGTTGTCCTTAAGCCATTTTGATACAACTTTGGAAGTATGCTTGGCATCATCGTCCATTTGTAAGACCCATTTGCAACCAAGCTTTAACTTCCTGACAAATGTCTTGAGATGTTTCTTCAATATATCCACATAATTTTCTTTCCTCATGATGCCATCTATTTTGTGAAGTGCACCAGTCCCTCCTTCAGCAAAGCACCCCCACAACATGATGCTGCCACCCCCGTGCTTCACGGTTGGGATGGCGTTCTTCGGCTTGCAAGCCTCCCCCTTTTTCCTCCATACGTAACGATGGTCATTATGGCCAAACAGTTCTATTTGTGTTCCATCAGACCAGAGGACACAGACCAGAGGACATTTCTCCAGAAAGTACAATCTTTGTCCTCATGTGCAGTTGCAAACCGTAGTCGGGCTTTTTTATGGCGGTTTTGGAGCAGTGGCTTCTTCCTTGCTGAGCGGCCTTTCAGGTTATGTCGATATAGGACTCGTTTTACTGTGGATAAAGATACTTTTGTACCGGTTTCCTCCAGCATCTTCACAAGGTCCTCTGCAGTCACTGCCTGATGCGAGCCAAGCGGCTTCCACATTGAGAATGTATCTAGCCTCTATCTCGACATGATGACGGCCAAGGGGAACCCACTGGTGGCTACCCATTGCTCTCCAAATAAATGAAGGGAGTTCAATGTCTGTGGCCCGTTCGGTGCCAAGCTGGAACCTTAACGGGGTGCTGTCAGCGCTTGCTAAGCCACCCTCTAACCCCTAGAGTCGATGCCTTTGAAGCACCTAACCATTAAGGTGGCATTCCTGTTGGCTATTACCACCACTAAGAAGGTGAGTGAACTTCATGCTTTTTCAGTGAGCACTGAATGTTTTCCGAATGGGCCCAGACAAGAGGACTGTCACCCTCCATCTTAACCCCTGATACTTGCTGAAGGTCCTATCAGACAGGCATGTGAACCGGCCCTTACATTTGTCCGCATACGCCCCTCTCGCAACTGCGGGTAAGCAAGGTGTTTTCCCCAGTCATGGCCATGGACACTTCCATTACAAAGACACAGGCAATACGACAGTCTGATCGGCTATTTCTTTGCTATGGTGAGAGAGTTCTGGGCCAGAGCCTATCGATGTAAAGACTCTCACATTTGATTGTGGACATTATTACTACAACATATCAGCTGGCCAGCCGGCCTCTGCCGTCTGCTGTAGTGGTGCATTCTACTAGAGGAGTAGCTCAGTGGAGGCTGCTGAGGGGAGGATGGCTCATTATAATGGCTGGAACGGAGTGATTGGAATGGCATCAAACACATGGAAATCATTTGTACCATTCCACTAATTCCGCTGTAGTCATTACCACAAGCCCGTCCTACCCAATTTAAGGTGGAGTAGCTACATCGTTGGTCCTACTCCAAGGAGTTCCCCTCAATGACATTTGCACCTCGGCCAGTTAGGCATCGCCTAGCATCTTTTCTAGTCACTATCGAGTCAATGTTGATCCCACCAGTGAGGTCGGGACAGCTGTGCTGGGTGTTGCAAAGGTAACTGAACTAAATTACTATTGCCCTGTAGCACTCACTTCTGTCATCATGAAGCTTTGAAAGACTAGTCAAGGGTCATATCACCTCCACCTTACCTGTCACCCTAGACCCACTTCAATTTGCTTACCGCCCCAATAGGTCCACAGACGATGCAATCGCCATCACACTGCACACTGCCCTATCCCATCTGGACAAGAGGAATACCTATGTAAGAATGCTGTTCATTGACTATAGCTCAGCATTCAACACCATACCCTCCAAGCTCATCATTAAGCTCGAGGCCCTGGGTCTCAACCCCGCCCTGTGCAATTGGGCCCTGGACTTTCTAACGGGCCTCCCCCAGGTGGTGAAGGTAGGAAACAACATCTCCACTTTGGTGATCCTCAACACTGGGGCCCCACAAGGGTGCGTACTCAGCCCCCTCCTGTACTCCCTGTTCACCCATGACTGCGTGGCCATGCACACCCCCAACTCAATCATCAAGTTTGCAGACGACACTACAGTAGTAGGCTTGGGTGAAAGTTGTGTGAATTCTCAAACACAATCCAAGTCAAACGTCTTGGTGAAAGGCAGGATCATGAGGACGGATCATGGAAAGTCAGTCTTATTGAAGAAGAGCAGGGTCCCCCGCGTGATTCACAGCAAGAAGCTGGTGCTGGGGTCAGGTCGTCAGAGGAGCTGCTTGAAGACAGTACAGGATCTCACTGAACATTTTCAGGTGCAACTAGACTGTCTTGCTGCAGCAAAAGCGGTGGAGGAAAATGCATTGAGGGAACATGAAATCATGAAGCTAAGTGTGTCAGGCACCCTAGAACGAGTCATCCACCTCTTTCCATTCCTGCTGATGTTTAGAAGATGGCTGTTGAGCATGTTGTGAGGGATACAGTTGAAGTCGGAAGTATGCATACACTTAGGTTGGAGTCATTGAAACTTGTTTTTCAACCACTCCACAAATTTCTTGTTAACAAACTACAGTTTTGGCAAGTCGGTTATGTGCATGACACAAGTAATTTTTCCAACAATTGTTTACAGACAGATTATTTCACTTATAATTCACTGTATCACAATTCCAGTGTGTCAGAAGTTTACATACACTAAGTTGACTGTGCCTTTAAGCTTGGAAAATTCCAGAAAATGATGTCATGGCTTTACAAGCTTCTGATAGGCTAATTGACATAATTTGAGTCAATTGGAGGTGTACATGTGGATGTATTTGTAACGGCCGTTGCAGGGAGTAGACCAAGGCGCAGCGTGGTTAGTGCTCATCATGAAATTTATTGAAATAAACACTGAATCAAAAACCAAAGTGCAACAGCTAAACAGTTCTGTCAGGTAATAAAACTAAACAGAAATAAACCACCCACAAAACCCAAAGGAAAACAGGCTACCTAAGTATGGCTCCCAATCAGCGACAACGATGTACAGATGTAGAGCCATACCAGGCCAAAACAAAGGAATACAAAACATAGAAAAAAGGACATAGAATGCCCACCCTAGTCACACCCTGGCCTAACCAAAATAGAGAATAAAACCCTCTCTATCGCCAGGGCGTGACAGTATTTCAAGGCCTACCTTCAAACTCAGTGCCTCTTTGCTTGACATCATGGGAAAAATCCCCCCCAAAAAATGTGTAGACCTCCACAAGTCTGGTTCATCCTTGGGAGCAATTTCCAAACGTCAGAAGGTACCACGTTCATCTGTACAAACAATAGTACGCACGTATAAACACCATGGGACCCCGCAACCGTCGTACCTGTCACGTCCTGACCAGTATAGGGGTTATTTGTGATTGTAGTTTGGTCAGGACGTGGCAGAGGGTATTTGTTTTATGTGGTTTGGGGTGGTGGTTTGTTTAGAAGGGTGTTTGATTTATTATTTCCGGGTTTTGGGTTATGTTCTATGTTTTTGTATTTCTATGTTCTTTCTAGTTTAGTATTTTCTATGTTAGGTATTTGGGTGTTGGACTCTCAATTGGAGGCAGGTGTTTGTAGTTGCCTTTGATTGAGAGTCCTATAATTAGGGATGTGTTTTGTTTGTTAATTGTGGGTAGTTGTTTTTGCATTGCGTTGGTGTAGCCTGCAAAACTGTTTCCTGTCGGCGGTTCTTTGTTTATTGTTTTTTGGTGTTCACATTTAATAAATGAGCACGCAACCCGCTGCGCCTTGGTCCTCTCTTCACGAAGACAGCCGTTACAATACCGCTCAGGAAGGAGACGCGTTCTGTCTCCTAGAGATGAACGTACTTTGGTGTGAAAAGTGCAAATCAATCCCAGTAAAGGAAAAGGACCTTGTGAAGATGCTGGAGGAAACGGGTACAAAAGTATTTATATCCACAGTAAAATGAGTCCTATATCGACATAACCTGAAAGGCCGCTCAGCACGGAAGAAGCCACTGCTCCAAAACCGCCATAAAAAAGCCAGACTACAGTTTGCAACTGCACATGGGTACAAAGATTGCACTTTTTGGAGAAATGTCCTCTGGTCTGATGAAACAACAATAGAACTGTTTGGCCATAATGACCATCATTATGTTTGGAGGAAAAAGGGGGAGGCTTGCAAGCCGAAGAACACCATCCTAACCGTGAAGCACGGGGTTGGCAGCATCATGTTGTGGGGGTGCTTTGCTGCAGGAGGGACTGGTGCACTTCACAAAATAGATGGCATCATGAGGATGGAAAATTATGTGGATATATTGAAGCAACATCTCAAGACATCAGTCAGGAAGTTAAAGCTTGGTCGCAAATGGGTCTTCCAAATGGACAATGACCTCAAGCATACTTCCAAAGTTGTGTCAAAATGGCTTAAGGACAACAAAGTCAAGGTATCGGAGTGGCCATCACAAAGCCCTGACCTCAATCTCATATAAAATTTGTGGGCAGAAATGAAAATGCGTGTGCGAGAAAGGAGGCCTACAAACCTGACTCAGTTACACCAGCTCTGTCAGGAAGAATGGGCCAAAATTCACCCAACTTATTGTGGGAAGCTTGTGGAAGGCTACCCGAATCATTTGACCCAAGTTAAACAATTTAAAGGCAATGCTACCAAATACTTATTGAGTGTATGTAAACTTCTGACACACTGGGAATGTGATGAAAGAAATAATAGCTGAAATAAATAATTCTCTCTACTATTATTCTGACATTTCACATTCTTAAAATAAAGTGGTGATCCTAACTGACCTAAGGCAGGCAATTTTTACTAGGATTAAATGTCAGGAATTGTGAAAAACTGAGTTTAAATGTATTTGGCTAAGGTGTATGTAAACTTTCGACTTCAACTGTACATTATCTAGCCAGTCCCACCTCAAGGTCTTCTCTGGTGTTTCACCTAAACCTGTCAATGAAGTGACACATGTTGTGTGGTGTGTGCAGGTGCATCAAATCTAAAATACAATTTCTCAGATAATGCAAAGAGAAGAAGACTACTAGACAGCCTGTTGCCTCCTGCCCTGAACACAGCCCTGCATGTCCTGTGCTGTAGTGTATTTTGAAGAATTAGAGAGAGTCTTTGGTGTGAGGATCAACTCTAGAGACGAGAAGCAAGTACAGGGAGTGAACATTTAATAAACAACGGACATGATACAGGACAGGAACAGCATCTGGACAGGGGAAAAATAACAACAGCAATGCTGACACAGGGAACAAACTGAGGAGGAGACAGATAAAGAGGGGGTAATCAACAAAGTAATGGAGTCCAGGTTAGTCCAATGTTGTGCAGCTGCATGTAATGCTGGTGACAGGTGTGCATAATGAAGAGCAGCCTGGCGCCCTCAAGCGCTAGAGGGGGAGAGTGGGAGCAGGTGTGACAGTACCCCGCCCTCTAGGGGCGTCACCCGACGTCCCACCTGGGCGAGCCTGATGGGCCAGCCGAGGCATGGTCGCTGGACAAGCTGGCTGAGGCGGGGAAGCCCGACGAGCCGGCAGAGGCGTGGGAGCCTGGCGAGCCGGCTGAGGCATGGGAGCCTGACAATCCCGCTGAGGTGTGGGAGCCTGACGAACCGGCTGAGGCGTGGGTGCCTGATGGTCCGGCTGAAGCATGATGTGGGGTGGGCACCTGCCAAACCAACCGAAAAATAAGTCCTCTCGAACCAGCAAAGGTGTGGAAGCCCGACGAGCTAGCTGAGGCACCCCTGGTTCCATCGGTGATGGCACCCGGACCCGACGTCACCAACCCAAACAAAAAAACAAAACTACCTGATGCTTCCTTTAGGGGTGTCAGCATTCTGTGAGGATCAACTCTGGAGACGAGAAGCAAGAACAGGGAGTGAACATTTAATAAACAACGGACATGAACCAGAACAGGGACAGCCTCTGGACAGGGGACAAATTGAGGAGCAGACAGATAAAGGGGGTTA
Organism: Salmo trutta; assembly: GCF_901001165.1. Classification (NCBI taxonomy): domain Eukaryota; kingdom Metazoa; phylum Chordata; class Actinopteri; order Salmoniformes; family Salmonidae; genus Salmo; species Salmo trutta. The sequence goes on from NC_042978.1 coordinate 17,660,624, forward strand.
ATCAACATAGTAATGGAGTCCAGGTGAGTCCATTATTGCGCAGCTGCGCGTAATGATGGTGACAGGTGTGAGTAATGAAGGGCAGCCTGGCGCCCTCGGGAACCAGAGAGGGAGAGTGGGAGCAGGCGTGACATTTGGAACAGTTGCTGATGGTAAGGAGCTGTACAAACAGTTCTTAGAAGCCCCTCAATGTCACGTCCTGACCAGTAGAGGGAGTATTAGTTATTGTAGTTTGGTCAGGACGTGGCAGAGGGTATTTGTTTTATGTGGTTCGGGGGTTATGTGTATGTAGAGGGGTGTTTTATTTATGTGTTCCGGGGTTTTGGTGTATGTTCTGGTTTTTGTATTCTAGGGTTTTTCTAGTGGTTATATTTCTTTGTGGTCTGTGTGGCTCTCGATCAGGAACAGCTGTTCATCGTTGTTCCTGATTGAGAGTCATATTTAAAGAGCTTGTTTTCACTTGTTTGTTTGTGGGTAGTTGTTTTTGCACTGCTTGTAGTTACAGCCTGCAAAACTGTTTCCTGTTGTGTTTTCTCTATTTTCTTGTTTTTCCGTGTTCACGTGTTTAATAAAATATGATGATGAGCAGGCAACCCGCAGCGCCTTGGTCTAATCTATACGACAGCCGTGACACTCAAACAAAAGTAGAGAAATCATCAGATTATCTGACACGTCTCAATGCACTTCTGCAATTGAAAGAGGCGGAGTAGCAGGACAGAAAACGATCCAGTGCTGCTCAAACAGTTTTTGAGAAGCTGTTGGGTTGAGGGATTTATTTCCAATTTGAGATTGGATGAAAAGACCAAGAATGACAGTAACATCACTTGTGAGAAAGTACTATTCATGGTGCGGTCCACGGAGAGGGAGTGTGAACTAAAAGATGAACAAAATAAATGTTTCTTTGGATGTCCACGGACAAAGGTGAGCAGCAACTCACATTTAATGATGCCTGAACAAACCAGTAGCACGGCAGAGGATTATTAATCTCAACTCAAGCTAAAATTTGAGCAACTTGAATATAAACTGGCAGAAATGCAAATGAAATCCAAGAAAATGGAGCAGACGAACCCAACTAAACAAATTGGGAGGGAAAGAAACAACCCTGTTGCAGCTGTCGAGGGCCAACAACTCCACTTCCCTGCAGATAGGAGGGTGTACAGCTTCTGCTACAACTGTGGTGAGGATGCCCATCACTTGGGTCAGTGCAAAAATGAAACCGTTGCTGATCCAAACAGAGGAGTTCGACAGAGGAGCTCCAGAGTAACGTCAACCCAAGTTTTTAAACATGTGAAGGCTTTTGTTGGGGGACAAACAGAAGCTTTAAAAGAAAAGTCCTATGCTGCACTCACAGAACAGACATGCAGATGGAAAGGTTTAGAGGGAACACAAACCTTTCAAAATACCTGAAGGTTTGGTCAGAGAGGCATGTGAAACCAAAGTGTTTGTTGATGGAAAAGAATGTAAAAGTCTTATTGATAGTGGATCACAGGTCACATGTGTTTAGGAGACCTCCCATATCACCTAAGTCACCGTGAACTGACCCTCCTGAATACATTGATTAGCGTTGAAGGTGCTGCTGGGCAGAGTTTGCCATACTTGGATGATATCGAAATAGCCATTCAACTACCTGAAGAGCTTTGTGAGACAGAGGAAACCTTCAATATCTTAGTTCTTGTCTGTCCTGATCATTAGTACTCCATGCGGGTGCCTATAATTGTAGGGACAAATTAGCTGAAGCTTGTTGCCAGGTCATGTAGAGATGTTACAGGTGACAGTGCTTTTGACTAACTCACTATTCAAGAATACTTTGCCCATGTACTGCAAGCTGTTTGTCATCTAGTCACTGCCTCTGTCATGGATGAACCAATAGGGCAGTTAGCCTGTCAATGTTCTCAAAGGGGAAACTGTTGAAATCTCAGGTGAATTCATCAGCAGTGTTGATAAGTTCAAGTGTGCTGTGCTAGAGGAGCCTTCAGATCCATGCTTGCCAGGAGGGCTACTTGTGTTTCATCAACTCGTCTCCTTCCAGGGAGAGCCTGTGAACTACAGTGTTCTGATGAAGAATGGGACAGAGCATAATATTACACTCGCCCCAAAAAGAGTCAAATTCAGATGTATGTGCAGTGGAGTGGGTCAAACCAATCAATGGAAGAGAAACTGTACAAAGTTGTCCTGACCAGTCCCCAGAGAGTCCCATCTGTGTCGAACAGTCAGCTTTTAAGTCGTCTGACTTTCATTTTGAAGATTCGCCAGCTGCACCTGAATTCTGCAAACGTGTGATTAAGAGACTGATCGAAGAGGTCCCACATGCTTTCTCCAAGCATGATTTGGATATAGACCATATATCTGGAGTGAAAAATAGGATCAGTGTCAACTGATGTGCCTTTCAAGGAGCGCAGTCGTATTATGTCCCCGACCGATTTGAATGATCTTAAGCAGCACCTTTATGAGCTAATTGAAGCAGACATCACTGAGGAATCTGATAGTACCTATGCTTGTCCCATTGTGCTTGTAAGGAACAATAATTATGCTTTAAGGATGGTAGTAGACTATCCGAAGTTGAATTGCTTGACCGAGTGGGATGCTTATCTTCTGCCAAGAATAGAGGAGACCTTCAGCCTTCTTGCCGGTTGCAAATGGTTCAAATGGACTTGAAAAGTGGCTACTATCAGCTTGAGATAGAGGAGGGTGACAAGCCTAAGACGGCCTTTGCCACTCCTTTTGGAAATTGGCAGTTCAAGATGATGCCGCAGGGGGCCCCTGCTACTTTCCAGTTGACAATGGAGAAGGGAATGGCAGGGATAAACCTGGAGGAAGTCATTGCTTTCCTTAATGACATCATCTTTTCTGAGATGCTGGAGGAGCATGAAGAGAGGTTAATGAAGGTTCTGTCTTATGTCTCAAAGCACAGACTCAAGCTCTCCCTCTCCAAATGGAAGTTGTACTTGGGGCATTCTGAGTGGGGAATTGAGCCTTCTGAAGACATTGTCTGTACTCAAGACCTGGCCTGTTGCAAGGATCACAAAGGAAGTGAGGGTTACTCCTTGATTTTTCAGCATATTACAGAAGGTTTGTTAAGAATTATTCAAGGATTGTGAGCTCACTGAATGATCTTCGAGTTGGAGATCCCTCCGTGAAGAAAAAAGGGCAACTGAAGAGGCCCAAGAAGAGCCCACCACTTGCAGGATGATGGGATGATCATTGCCAGAGAGCTTTGAGACTGTCTTTGAGAGGCTCACCTCTGCACCTTTTCTTGCATTTGCAGATTGGAGGATTCCATTTGTGCTTCATACTGATGCCTACACATCAGGCCTTGGTGCAGCCCTGTATCAGATGCAAGATGGACAGATGCGGGTAGTTGCATATGCCAGCAGATGACTCAGCAGAAGTGAATAGAACTACCCGGCCAATAAACTGGAGTTTCTTGCTCTCAAAAGGGCAGTCACTGATAAGTTCCGGGACTACCTCTATGTCTGTTAATTTAGAGTGATAACTGACAACATCCATTGACTTATGTCTTCACGTTACCCAAGCTGGACTCCACTGGACATCGCTGTCTGGCAGCACTGTCATTGTTCAACATACAGTACCAGTCAATAGTTTGGACACACCTACTCATTCAAGGGTTTTTCTTTATTTTTAACTATTTTCTACATTGTAGAATAATAGTGAAGACATCAAAACTATGAAATAACAAATATGGAATCATGTAGTAACCAAAAAAAGTGTTAAACAAATCAAAATATATTTTCTATTTGAGATTCTTCAAAGTATTCACCCTTTGCCTTGATGACAGCTTTGCACGCTCTTGGCATTCTCTCAACCATCTTCATGAGGTAGTCACCTGGAATGCATTTCAATTAACAGGTGTGCCTTGTTATAAGTTCATTTGTGGAATTAATTTCCTTCTTAATGTATTTGAGCCAATCAGTGTTGTTGTGACAAGGTAGGGGTGGTATACAGAAGATGGTCTTTTACAAAATAGGGCTAAATCCATATTATGGCAAGAACAGCTCAAATAAGCAAAGAGAAACAACAGTCCATCATTACTTTAAGACATGAAGGTCAGTCAATCCGGAACATTTCAAGAACTTTGAACGTTTCTTCAAGCGCAGTCGCAAAAACCATCAAGTGGTATGATGAAACTGGCTCTCATGAGGACCACCACAGGAAAGGAAGACCCAGAGTAACCTCTGCTGCAGAGGATAAGTTCATTAGAGTTACCAGCCTAAAAAATTGCAGCCTAAATAAATGCTTCACAGAGTTCAAGTAACAGACACATCTCAACATCAACTGTTTAGAGGAGACTGAGTGAATCAGGCCTTCATGGTCGAATTTCTGCAAAGAAACCAGTACTAAAGGACACCAATAACAAGAAGAGACTTGCTTTGGCCAAGAAACACGAGCAATGGACATTAGACCGGTGGAAATCTGTCCTTTGGTCTGATGTGTCCAAATTTGAGAATTTTCGTTCCAACCGCCGTGTCTTTGTGAAACGCAGAGTAGGTGAACGGATGATCTCCGCATGTGTGGTTCCCACCATAAAGCATGGAGGAGGAGGTGTGATGGTGTGGGGTGCTTTGCTGGTGACACTCTCAGTGACACTCTCAGACACTCTCAATATATTTTGATTTGTTTAACACTTTTTTTGGTTACTACATGATTCCATATGTGTTGTTTCATAGTTTTGATGTCTTCACTATTATTCTACAATGTAGGATAGTAAAAATAAAGAAAAACCCTTGAATGAGTAGGTGTGTCCAAACTTTTGACTGGTACTGTACCTCCAGTATCGTTCAGGGTCTCAAAATGCGGATGCTGACAGGTTGTCCAGACGACCGCATAATGGATGTCCAGTTGAAGATGATGAGTCCTCAGCAGAAGAGAGGAGAATAATGATACTGAAGTTAAGTGATGGAGTTGACTGATGCAGATACTGTACCATAGTGGATAAGGCTGTCCAGAACATAGTTTCACAGGTGCACATGGTGACAATCAATAATCAAACAAGAAGACTTACTCTTACTTTCAAACACACATGGATGAAGAAGATGTAAATGCCAATGACACTGCCATGGTAGAGGGTCTTGGATCTGGAGAAAAAGCCGTCCTGATGGATTTTTAAGAACTAGAGCAGTGGCCAGGTTAACTCTCCTTGCCTGACTTAACAGCAGAAGACTGGTACACGCTTCAGCTGGAAGATCCACACCTCTCAGTGTAATATGCTGTTTTGAAGTAGGTGAGAAGCATAGTGGGAAACAAAGGATGCAAGAGCCTGCCGAAGGCAGGATAATGCTCAAAGAATGAGATAAGTTTGTTGCCAGAAAAGGCATGATGTTTCGAAAAGTTTAAGAGCAGCGTGGATAACCTTTCTTCCAAATGGTAATACCCTTAAGGCAACGTGCACTAGAAGGTATCCATAATGAAGCTGGACACCTCAGTACTGACCGAACTCTTGATCTTGCAAAGGCTCGCTTCTACTGGCCTAGAATGGCATTCGAAGTCGACAAGAAGTATAAAGAATGTCTGAGGTGCGTGTTACGCAAGGGTTGAGTGCAAAAAGCTGCAAACCTGGTGAATATCAAAACAAAGATACAGTGGCAAGAAAAAATATGTGAACCCTTTGGAATTACCTGGATTTCTGCATAAATTGGTCATACAATTTGATCTGATCTTCATCTAAGTCACAACAATAGACAAACACAGTAGACAAACACAATAGACAAACACAGCTTAAACTAATAACACACAAATTATAGTATTTTTGGGGGCTATATTGAATACATAACTTAAACATTCCCTGTGTAGGTTGGTAAAAGTATGTGAACCCCTAGGCTAATGACTTCTCCAAAAGCTAATTGGAGTCAGGAGTCAGCTAACCTGGAGTACAATCAATGAGACGAGATTGGAGATGTTGGTTAGAGCTGCCTAGCCCTATAAAAACACTCACAAAATTTGAGTTTGCTATTCACAAGAAGCATTGCCTAATGTGAACCATGCTCCGAACAAAAGAGATCTCAGAAGACCTAAGAATTGTTGACTTGCATAAAGCTGGAAAGGGTTACAAAAGTATCTCTAAAAGCCTTGATGTCAGTCCACGGTAAGACAAATTGTCTATAAATGGAAAAGGTTCAGCACTGTTGCTACTCTCCCTAGGAGTGGCCGTAAGAGAAAGATAACTGCAAGAGCACAGCGCAAAATGCTAAATGAGGTTAAGAAGAATCCTAGAGTGTCAGCTAAAGACTTACAGAAATCTCTGAACATGCTAACATCTCTGTTGATGAGTCTACGATACGTAAAACACTAAACAAGAATGGTGTTCATAGGAGGAACCACGGAAGAAGCCACTGCTGTCCAAAAAAAACATTGCTGCAAATCTGAAGTTTGCAAAAGTGCACCTGGCAAAAGTGCACCGCTACTGGCAAAATATTCTATGTACAGATGAAACTACAGTTGAGTTTTTTGCAAGGAACACACAACAGTATGTGTGGAGAAAAACATCAAAACCTCATCCCAACTGTAAAGTATGGTGGAGGGAGCATCATGGTTTGGGGCTGCTTTGCTGCCTCAGGGCCTGGACAGCTTGTTATCATCGACGGAAAAATGAATTCCCAAGTTTTATCAAGACATTTTGCAGGAGAATGTAAGGCTATCTGTCTGCCAATTGAAGCTCAACAGAAGTTCTGTGATGCAACAGGACAATGACCCAAAACACAGAAGTAAATACGCCTTCTGAGTGACCCAGTCAGAGTCCTGACCTCAACCCAATTGAGATGCTGTGTCATGACCTCAAGAGAGCGGTTCACACCAGACATCCCAAGAATATTGCTGAACTGAAGCAGTTTTGTAAAGAGGAATGGTCCATAATTCTTCCTGACCGTTGTGCAGGTCTGATCCACAACTACAAAAACGTTTGGTTGAGGTTATTGCTGCCAAAGGAGGGTCAACCAGTTATTAAATCCAAAGGTTCACATACTTTTCCCACCCTGCGCTGTGAATGTTTAGTGTGTTCAATAAATACATGAAAACAAGTAATTGTTGTTGTGTTATTAGTTTAAACAGACTGTTTGTCTATTGTTGTGACTTAGATGAAGATCAGCTAAAATTGTATGACCAATTTATGCAGAAATCCAGGTCATTCCAAAGGGTTCACATACTTTTTCTTGACACTATATGTTACTAGAACTAGTCTATATAGATTTTCTCTCACAATAACCTCACAATTCAGACACCAGAAACATTGTAGTAATGTCAGATCATTTTACAAAGTACTCTTTAGCTATCCCAACTAAAGGTCAAACCACCAAGACAGTAGCCAGAGCACTTTGGGAGAGTTTGATTTTACAGTATGGATTTCCTCAGAGTATTCATAGTGACAAAGGAGCCAGTTTTGAGTTTGAGCTGATAGCGGACATATGCTCTTTTGGAAATCACAAACAACCCCTTACCACCCTTGTGGTAATCCTGTTGAGCGCTTAAATAGGACTTTATTCGACATGTTAGGCACACTGAGTGACAAGAGAAAAGAAGAGTGGAGACATTATGTGAAACCCGTAGTGCATGCATACAATTGCACTCGCATTGACACAACAGGTGAGACTCCATTCTTTCTCATGTTTGGGCCACAAGCTTGGTTACGCATTGACCTTTGTTTTGGCCTGAGGCCTGCTGGCCACAATGCAACCATGCATCAGAACTACACTAAACAGCTAAGAGATGCCTGGAGTACGCTTACGAGTTGGCTGTGAAATCTGCAGAGAAGAGTCAGATGTCCAACAAATGCAGATGTGGCTCAAAAGTGATAGCATCTACAATCACTTAAGGTGACAGAGTGCTCGTCTAGAAGTGTATTCGAGAGAAACACAAGTTACTGATCGCTGGGAGTCTGTTGTGCACATTGTGGTACGGAAGATATCAGATGATATCACAGTGTTTCAGGTGAGGTCCAAGAGAGCCGACGGCCCAGAAAGAACCCTCCACTGTGACATGCTAAGACCCTGCGGCTTCCTGTCCCCACCTGATGATAACCAGCTGGAAGAAGTGAACGTCCTGACTCCACCTAACACCAGGCAGAGAATGCGGAAGCGTGGAGGTGATGTTTTAGAGAGATGGATAAGGATGTGGATGAAGACATCCTGGAGCCTTTCCCAAGTGGTCATGAGAGTCATGACATGGGAAAGGGTGAATCAGTGGATTTCGAAGTTCTGGTAGATGATATGGCGAATGGTGAACCACAATCCTCACCATTAAGGCTTGATCCTTATTAAGGTTTGATCTAGAAGCTGAAGAGTTATCTTTGCCCAATGGGGTGAAGTCCATTGTTGAGACAGTGGAGGAGGTCACTACTGCTCCAAGAAGTTCGACTCAGGAGCGCAGACCTCACAACAGATTGAGTTATCCTATGATGCTGGAGGAAATAACACCTATGGTATCAGACTGTGAGGATCTCAAAGAGCTCTCTGACCTAGGGAGGTTCTTAGTCAATTTTGTCACAAAACAAGGTGAATTAATGCAGCATCACTGTAAAGTCATTAAAAAGCTAATAGAACTCTTAGCTCAAATGAAAAATCATGTTACTGGATTGTCGGGACAACAATGTTAAGCAGGGGAGAGTGTAACCCTGTGTTACTTTTGGATATCATAGTGCAGTTGATAGTACCAGTATAGCACTAGAGAAAAATTGTGCGTTGCCCCTTTAAAGTTCCTCCATTTTAAACCAGAGTTTGTGCAAGTCCTTAATTATTCTACGGCTGCTGCTTTATCCAGACGTGTCCTGTATTACTCGCAGGAGTATTCATGTGGGATGTTTTTTAATGTGTTTGGAGCTACTGTTTTAATCATATGGAACTCTGTTACTAGGTGAATTGTGGATACTTGCACATCCTACACCATTGCTGTTGCTAAAAGGTGGAACTGGTTTTGAAGTCATCACGTGATCAGCGAGGGATCATCTCGTGTCCAACATAGTTCCACTTCCATCACATCCCTGCTCCTCAAAGCCATTGTGCACAAAGTTTTACAGCTTAGATAGGCATTTTATTTCTGGGTTTTCCTTTCCTATGACCATAGGTTTAGTTCTGAATGGTTGTATTTAGTTGTTTACTTGAGATTACTGTTTATTGGGATTCTTGAAAATAACAACAATCTAGCAGTAATCATCTGTCTCTGAAAATACTGTTGCATATTAACTTCTGCATAAGCACACAGCTATATTTGATTATATACACAAATCTACAGTTACACATGCAAAAGAGAACTATTAATAATGTATTTTGAAACCGATGCTGTTCAAACCAGGCTAAGAAAATCAAGACAAATAGGCCACAATAATTATTTACGTATTGTGGTAACCACCTGACAGGCTAAATCCCATTTTAAAGTGGAGCTACGAGTAAAATATCCTCAAAATTTGGACCGCCTACCCAAAAAGCTTTTTCTACAATCCCATATCTGATGTTTCTCGTGATCCAAAGAAGCACCTTTGGCGTCTGTATATTTTACTACTGCACTATCGATGAATCGCACCCTGATTTATAGATCCATTGACACTGATGAATTAGGATTGACTTCAGCAGGCAGCAAGCTCTTAAGGATTAGCCCCTTTTTTCCCATTTTCGACCTAAAGAAGGAAATCAGGCCTAAGATTACGAGTAATAGATGAGGCGCCTTCTCTCTTAAAACCAAAGGTGAAAGTTGGATCCAAATAAGGTTCTTGAGAGTGATGCCATAGGGGAACAGTTTTAGGGTCTGTGAAGAACCATACAAAAATACAAAACCAGAAATGTTTCGGCCCTCCAGGACCAAAATTGAATATCCCTGCTGTAGGGTTTCAAGACTTATTTGCATATTCCCCAGGGTGCCTTTGGATTGAGTTTTAGAGTTACCAGTACAACCCATGACTGTGTTTGAAATGGTTGTTGCATTAATTAAAAACCAAATCCAATCCAAATTTATTTATCATATGCACTGAATGCAATGGGTGTAGACTTTACTGTGAAATGCTTGCTTACGAGCCCTTCCCAACAAAGAAAAATAGTAATACAAGAGGAATAAAAAACACAAGAATGAAAATATATATAGGGAGTACCAGTACCAGATCAATGTGGAGCTATATACAGGGAGTACCAGATCAATGTGGAGCTATATACAGGGAGTACCAGTACCAGATCAATGTGGAGCTATATACAGGGAGTACCAGTACCAGATCAATGTGGAGCTATATACAGGGAGTACCAGTACCAGATCAATGTGGAGCTATATACAGGGAGTACCAGTACCAGATCAATGTGGAGAGGTACGAGGTATTTGAGGTAGATATGTACATGAAGGCAGGGTAAAGTGACAAGGCATCAGGATAGATCATAATAATAATAAGGGATAAATAAAGAACATAGTAGCAACATCATATGATTAGTGTAAAAGTGTGTGTGTGTGTGTGTGTGTGTGTGTGTGTGTGTGTGTGTGTGTGTGTGTGTGTGTGTGTGTGTGTGTGTGTGTGTGTGTGTGTGTGTGTGTGTTGACTCCATTGGATTGTGTGGCTGAAGTCTTTGGCAATTTTTCCAGCCTTCCTCTGACACCGCCTGATATAGAGGTCCTGGATGGCAGGAAGCTGAGCCCCAGTGATGTTCTGGGCCATCCGCATCACCCTCTGTAGCGCTTTGCGGTCGAGGGCGGTACATTTACCATACCAAATGGTGATGCAGCCAGTCAAGATGCTCTCGATGGTGCAGCTGTAAAACGTTTTGAGGATCTGAGGGCCCATGACAAATCTTTTCAGCCTCCTAAGGGCACTGTCGTGCCTTCTTCAATATACATGTTTAGTCCTGTGGCCTTCACCAAGTGAGATCCTGAGTGAAAATGTTGCCATTCAAATAAAATGATTTAAGACAATACAATACAGATTTCATAAGGCCTTCTTTTGAGGGCCTAGTTCTACCATAATACAGTGGCCTGAAACTCATAGTTTACAGGTCACATCAGGCCTGCAAGATACATTATACTGGCTTGCAATATGATGTGTAATTCCTATTGGAATCCAGCCAGATTGGGAATATTCAACATTTGGAATTTGCATTGACCTGCATTCAGAATGACTACAAGGCTTGGGAAGACTAAGATATCAGACCGGGATCAACCATTTCAGTAACGGGTGCAAAAGTCCAAGTAACAGATTGGAATAGTTTCGGAAAATGTATGTTATTTATACTGTATTTGATTAGCGTAACATTTATTTATCAATCAACGTACATGCAAAAACAGATATTGAAACAAACAACTCTGCTTAGTAACACCAACACTGGCGTTCTTTTTCACCACCGAGTGTTAATTGAACTTTTTACAGTGTTACTTTAACTCCTGAATCAACACTAGAAATGTTACATAGAAAAATCAACACTCGTTAACACTGCGCTATAAAAGGGACACATCTGCAGGCTTCCCTACATTTCAATAACCTTTTAGAATTCTGAAGAACCGTAAATGACATGTCAAGAACCCCACACTTACCTCAAAGGTTCTTTATCAGGCAAGAGCTCTCAAAGGAACCTTAAGAGCTGAGGAAGAACCATTTAAGAACCTTTGTTTTTTTCAGTGTATAGCGTCCAACTGTTGCCACAATCACTGCATACACAGCGCATACAGCATATAGGCCTATTGCCTATACCTTTCAAGGGGAATGTACGTTTTTTTTATTTGCCAACATTTCTAAAAAACTGTTTTTGCTTTGTCATTATGGGGTATTGTGTGTAGATTGATGAGGGAAAGAAACGTTTTAATAAATTTTAGAATAAGGCTGTAACGTCACAAAATATGGAAAAAGAATACTTTCCAGAATGCACTGTAAATATTCACACCCCTGAGTCAATACATATTAGAATCACATTTGGCAGTGATTACAGCTGTGAGTCTTTCTGGGTAAGTCTCTAAGAGTTTTGCACACCTGGACTGTACAGTATTTGCAAATTATTATTTTCAAAATTCTTGAATCTCTGTTAAATTGGTTGTTGATCATTGTTAGACAATGATTACAAGCATACCCATAGCATGACACAGCCACCACTTTGCTTGACAATATGGAGAGTGGTACTCAGTAATGTGTTGTATTGGATTTGTCCCAAACATAACACTTTGTATTCAGGACAAAAGTGAATTGCTTTACCACATTATTTCCAGTATTACTTAGTGCCTTGTTGCAAACAGTATGCATGTTTTGGAATATTTTTATTCTGTACATGGTCCCTTCTTTTCACTCTGTCAATTAGGTTTGTATTGTGGAGTATCTACAATGTTGTTGATCCATTCCCAGTTTTCTCATATCACAGCCATTAAACTCTGTAACTGTTTTAAAGTTACCATTAGCCTCATGGTGAAATCCCTAAGCACTTTCCTTCCTCTCTGGCAACTGAGTTAGGAAGGACGTCTGTATTTTTGTAGTGACTGGGTGTATTGATACACCATCCAAAGTGTAATTAATAACTTCACCATGCTCAAACGGATATTCAATGTCTGCTTTTTTATTTAGACCTATCTACCAATAGGTGCCCTTCTTTGCAAGGCAGTGGAAAACCTCCCTGGTTTTTGTGGTTGAATCTGTGTTCGAAGTTCACTGCTCCACTGAGGGACCTTACAGATAATTGTATGTTTGGGGTAGAGAGATGAGGTAGTCGTTCAAAAATCATGTTAAACACTGTTATTGCACACAGAGTGAGGCCATGCAACTTATTATGTGACTTGTTAAGCACATTTTTACTCCTGAACTTATTTAGGTGTGTCATAACAAAGGAGTTGAATACTTATTGACTCAAGACATTTCAGCTTTTCATTAATTTGTAAAAATGTGTAAAAATATTTTAAAAAATCTCTATTTAATCCATTTTAAATTCAAGCTGTAACTCAACAAAATGTGGAAAAAGTCTAGGGGGGTGACTACTTTGTGGAGGCACTGTATGTCTTTCACACAACAAAATGCATAGCATTTTTCCAATGACTTCTCCCGAAATTGCATTCTAAAAAACAAACAACATATATCATGTGTGTGAAATTAACAATGTGCGCGTCCTCTCCTGACAGAACACTCCAAGTTGTATAGGCTACCTTGCAATTTTATGAAGTGTAGGATTGTTTAGAAGAACAGAGCTTTTTATTCATGGCAGTAGCATGATGTTAAGCATGTCAATTAATATTTAACCATTGACAAATCACATGTCCTGGTGCCAAGTTAGGCAGCTTTATCAGGCTAAACCAAAGTCTCTTATCCAGGACTCCCAAATAGCTCAAGGTAAATGTTGCTTAGCGAGGGCTTGCAGTTTTGCTCAAGATACGTCTGTCTCTTATCTCTTTAAATGTCTAATGTAATCTTGTTGAGGAATTCCAGGTTTAGTTTACAACATGAGCAAACCTCTGTCTGACAAAGGGCTAATGATGTCAGACAGCCCCAGACTGAATCAGGGGCGGACTGGGACCAGAAATCGTCCCTGGGAGTTCTAATGCAACTGTCCATTTTTTCTGTTGTGGCCACACTAGCCATTTTTCCCCCCGAGATGCCCACACCGGACAATTTTTTCCTTGAGGCCCCCAATATTAGCCAGATAAAGATTATTTTGCCCATAAAACCCAAGTCAGATAGGGCCACTGGGCTAAAAATGGAACAGCCCATCTGGCATTTGCCCGAAATGCCAGATGGTCAGTCCACCTCTGGACTGAATGCTAACACTGTAACACAGTGTGCGCACACATGCACAGTCACGTCTTAACATTTGCGCGGGCACGTCAACATACACGCTGGAAGCACAGCCTTTGCTTTCGATAGTAGTGGTGCGCTACAGCGAATGGAATAGGTTACAAACAAGCAGGCACCATACCAGAAGTGTGAGCAGTGGTTTGTGGCACAGCTCTGTCGCGGGCAACTGATCGCTTGAAATCATGCTGGATTGACTGAAGAGGCTACTACAATCAATGGCTTGGCTTTGAAATCGTTAACATTTTATTGGAAAGGAGTGTGTGAGACAGAGGGAGAGGGAGAGCGAGGGAACAAGAGAGTGCGCACGAGTGAGAGAGGGGAGAGAGAGGTGTAAATAAAGATTATTTCAACAATGGAACTTACAATGGAAAACATTGGAAATCTGCACGGCGTATCTCATTCTCATCAAACGGGTGACTTAATGAACTCTCCGCACCACGCACGGCAGTCCTTGGCGTCGCATCGGAACTTGGTGTCGCACGGACGGTCAGCCATGGTGTCCAGTATGGCCTCAATATTAGAGGGAGCTGGGGAGTATCGCACAGACCATGCATTGTCCGGTCCCTTGCACCCCGCCATGACCATGTCCTGCGACTCCGGGATGACCATGAGCAGCACTTACACTACGCTGACACCGCTGCAGCACCTGCCTCCCATAGCCACCGTCTCGGATAAATTTCACCATCATCCTCACCCGCACGCTCACCACCATCCGGCCCATCAGCGTCTCACCGCCGGTAACGTCAGCGGCAGCTTCACGCTCATGCGGGACGACAGGAGCCTTGCCTCAATGAGCAACCTCTACGGCCACTACCCTAAAGACATGTCCGGCATGGGCCAACCACTGTCCCCTCTCTCCAACGGCCTCGGGTCTTTGCACAACTCGCAGCAGACTCTTGGCGCCTATGGTCCGGGAGCCCACCTCTCCAACGACAAGATGCTCTCGTCGGGAGGCTTCGAGTCTCACGCATCGATGCTGTCCCGGAGCGAGGAACACCTGGCCCGGGGATTTGGGGGCCACGGGGCCGGGATCATGTCATCCCTGAACGGTATGCACCATCACAGCCATCCGCACTCTCAGGCTAACGGATCCATGCTCTCTGACCGGGAGAGGCAGACGGCAGGGGGCGGGCAGGGAGGTGGGTCCGGGCAGGTGGAAGAAATAAACACCAAGGAGGTGGCACAACGAATAACGGCGGAACTCAAGCGCTACAGCATTCCCCAGGCCATCTTCGCCCAGCGGATCTTGTGTCGGTCCCAGGGAACCCTGTCTGACCTGCTGAGGAACCCTAAGCCCTGGAGTAAACTCAAGTCTGGCCGGGAAACCTTCCGGAGGATGTGGAAGTGGCTGCAAGAACCCGAGTTCCAGAGAATGTCGGCGCTCAGACTAGCAGGTGAGTAAAGAGACGTCCAAATGTGAAGGGATCTTAGAAGTCAGTGTGGCGAGAAAATCAATCGCTACTCAAACAGATATCACTGTAACAAGTTAGCATGGATTCTTTGAGGAGTTAACAATGGCTATTATTCTTTAAACTTTGTTAAACCAGCATGTTGAATTGGTTGTTTGAAAAGATATGTAAATCCAGGTTGGATTGACTGCTTCATGCTCATATAATAAAGTATGAAAGAGTAAACAGTAGCTATGCTGTGGTAGTCTACTCTGCCGGTGATATTCTAATTAGCTGTTAAAGAAGAAAACAAATAGAAATCAACTTGTTTCAAGTTTTAGAATACTCACTAGTATGCTTCCAACTTTATACTTGTATCAATTTTACGCACGCGCGTAATGGGGAACACACACACGACAAGGTGTTTAGAACACAGACAATAGGAAATCAAACAGGGAAAGACCTGCATCAAATTGATTGTGCTTCTCTGTAACTGTATCATTTGGGCCACAATAACGCATGTAGGCCTACACTGGTGGGAGTATTGACCAGAAGTTCAAAATGCACATATTCACTCTTCTTCTGGTGTTGAGTCGTTCCATTAGCCTCATGTTAAATATCGTTTTGTCAGCGTATTATGTATCAAATGGACCTGGAATTCTCGTGGGCTTTCCCTTCCCCGGTCTACTCCGCGAGGCGCAAACAAGGCGCGTCTGAGATGCTAGGGCCTAGCAGCGAGTCGGGGGCGTGACCTCTTGCGAATCGATACTTCGGGTCCCCGCGTCCCTTTTCAAAGTACAACACTGATAAATGATCGATTTGGATCTGAAAGACAGCTCAACAAACAGATGAGCCTGTCTTTGATTTTCAACATTCTGCGGCTTACACTTTATTTATGAAGTCTCCAAGTCCTTTATAGGTGGAATAGAGACTTCATAGTGATATATTGTGATTATGAATAAGTAAAAGTAAAATAAGAACTGAAAATAAGAACTGAATGGAGGTGAAATAAAAATAGGCCTAATGTCAGAATGAACTGTGAACGATGACTTTCCTTAACTCTACAACATACCAACTCTAAAACATCAGCAATAACACTACAGCCGAAGTTGTACATTGTGTTGTAGCCTGTACTGGCTCTAAAAATACATAAGCCTAGTATAGCAGCCTAAAATGTTGTTGTTTTTACATAGGTCTATGCAACTCTAATGCATAAAACTAAAAAGTATTAAGGCCTACACTAACCTACTTAAGGATGGCAAAGCAAAAAAGCTAAAGGCATTTACTTCAATAATGTTATTGGTATTAGTTGAACCCCAAACATAATCAATACTTGGTCTCAAGTTTGGAAATGCACCAGAAATGTACAATTTAATTGACAATCATTGCTATAATCACTCCACTTTGAGACTGAGATATATATTTCGAGAGATGGGATGTTTATATAGCTACGATTGAACTATGTATCCATTATTTCCAAATGTAACTCTGAATTCATAAGTTGTAACCATTTATTCATTCATCAGTTAATGTATTAATTTGACCAGTGAGAGGTAAGAGTTTGGAACAATGACCACCAGCCTATCCCAAGCCCCTGAAAGCTCCAAGAAGGCAAAAAAAAGCAACCCGAAAATTGTGCTCTTGTACAAGCTATAAAGCTTAGGAGCTAATTAACGAGTTGGAAGTGAGGGCCACTTTCATTGATGTTTCTGCAAATGACTCTGTTTGGACATGCACGCGCTTCAAAACGCCAATCAGTACTTCTCTGTCTTATTTCAGTGGACAGTTCAATTAAGCAGATATAGTGGCATATTTTAGTTCCAGTCAATGCCCTATTGAAAAGCACTTAATGGCATGTAAATTGTTCCGCATTTAGTGGGGTTCTGGTAAATAAAGATTTAAACACTCTACAATTGTCTCTTTTAAGTGCCATTGCTGTTAAACCTAATTGAGCAGTGGGGTTTTAAAGCCCCCCCCCTCCCCCCGCTATGATACAAACCTCTCAATGAATGGACTCAATGCACTATACTAGAGCTATGGCACATAACTTCCCATACATGTGTATTTCTGCATGCATGTAGGGCTACAGTATGCCTGTGTATGTGTAGCATGCATGCACGTTCGTATGCAGTCATTTTAGAATTGATACGCCTATGCTCCATTTGTACCCCGATGGCTATTCTTCATACTTCATTAGTTTACAGGCTATATGCCTAATAGGTATAGTGCAAGTATCATTACTTATTATCAAGTATCAATCAATATCATTCGTAGTAGTGATATTATCGTGATCGTTATGGTTATTGTTGTTATGGTTATGATTATGGCTATGATTGTTTAATAGCTGCGCTCTTTGCGAGCGAGTGGTTATCCTCTGGCCCTGACGTGCTGTCTGTTGTCATGTGAGCTACCTTGTGCTGTCAGTTGCTCGCAGGCAAAATGACAAATGACTGTGGTATGTAAATGGTGGGAGCTACATTTTACTTATTGCATTTCAATTCGCCATTATCCACTGTGCGCATGTGGGTTGAGAGTGGGAGTTAGGATTCTGAAAGGGAGGGTGCGGATTCTCGGTCGGCCACATCAATCAATACATTCAAATTACTATTCCAAATTCATCATAGTCCCACAAATCAATGCCGCTTCCCTGCTTAGCTAATGTGAAAATGCCAGTGTCTGCACACTCACATGACAATCTTCCCCAGAAAATTAAAAACAGAGCACGATGTAGTCAAATGAGGGGGGCTGCGTGCCCTTTATCAGCACACCATAAAACACATGGTTCCAAATGTGTGCTGCGTTGTCCGCGAGTGGAGGGCAAGGTGAATCTCACCAAATTGCAAACCTATAGTATGGCCAACAATTAAGTCCAACCTGTGCCTCGTTACGCATTACGTTGATCATGTATCAAGCTGATTGGCTTTTTAGGACAGCTAATTTACAAAAACAAGCTCACAAAGCGTATATGTTGAAATGTTGAACCAACGTAAACAAGGATGCATTACAGGTAAAAACAACGGCTTGGATTGTGTCGAGAAAGACACGGCAAAGTGAGGTCTGAGCGACATTTAAAGATTGCATTTACGATCAAAACAATTCGTATTTGCATCTGCGTTGAATTCCACACTCCATCTCAATGTATTTAGTCGGGTCAATAATGCAGTGATCGATAAGGATAGCCAGTGCATCTATCAATTATTCCGCCTCAGCACTCTCTCCCATTGGACTCTCCCAGAGCGGTGGGGGGTGTCGGGGAGCTAAAGGGGATGGAGAAACTGGAAAAATCCCCCATTGCACACCCTTTCCTCTCTCTCTGTTGTAATCATGTTACATCTGTAGACTGGATGGCAAACTCACTCTCAAAACACCCTTTGGGGTTTGGGTTATACAATCAGCCTGGATCTGTGTAAACATGTATTCACCAACGCATTGTTCCAGACACACTCGGGAGCAAAGAGGAAGACAATAGAGACAACAAAAATGATTCGATCCTGCCAAACCACCCAAGCGTAAAATACGACGCAATGAAACATTTCGCAAGAGCATCAATCTCATTTATCCAAAATGTAAAGGGGGAATATCAAAATTGTATAGTTTGTAAAAATTCGATTTTGGGGATGAGATTATTCTCTGTTCTGTTCTGTTCTCTACCAAAATACAGACAGACTATGGATAGGGAGAGAATAACTCAATCAACTTCATCACAGGCTAGGCTAGGCCTACAGGCTAGGCCTACATTCACATCAGAGGTCAACCTCTCTGCTGTCCCCATACCTTTTCCTATTTCTGGATGGAGCAATATTTAAGATGGGTATGCTACTCATGAAAAGCTAATATAAGTAAAAGGAGTATTTTATGAATATATCATCTAGCAGTCATCCACATGCATGCATCCTTCATATACTCGGAATAATGGCTGCCTGCCTCTAAACAGTTGGGACATAATCCCAATGCCATCACTGTACCTAAGCATCGACCAACCCAGCCTGTTCCACACACCACTAGCATTTCTATCCACCTCCAAGTGTATTTGCCACAGAAATGTTCACCCACACCGACAAAAAAACATTTTCATTTGGGATCACCGCTGTCCGTGGTGCTGAAATCTTAGGCCTTTATGAACGGTACTGTTGGCCTATGTTTGAGGTAATGAATTTTGGCTTTGCTGTATCCTTTTCCTGCAGTCAAGTGACCTAGTGAACCAATGGGTGGAATTTTATTCATATTTGTCATCATTTCATAATTAATAAACTGTTTATGCTGAAAATCTGGTGTTTCTATGTCAAACGGTTTTGTTTTATTTCAGTCTTCAGTGAAGTATTTAAAGTGTAATATTGGGATGCAAACTCAAAATTGAATACATTTCAACTATATATCTGACATAGTACAGGTGTCTTCCTTTTTAAAGCCCATAACCATGTGTGGGGTGTATAGTGTATAGAGCTGTGTAGTAATAAAGGGCTGTACAACAATAGGTAGGCTATGGAGATACACTATGTTAATATCCCAGATGAGTCCAATTCTTTATTCTGACATGTTCATATAGCCTGCGTCTAGCATACTCTATGTCCTTCACCCACCATCAACATGTCAAGATCAATAATATCACACAATGTCACAATCAGATCAGTCTCACCATCCTGTGCGGGCTATGTTAAGACACATAGTTCAGAGTTCATAGATTAAGGTTCCTATTCTCAAATCTGGAAAACACTTTTCTGGGAGATTCTTCTCAAGAATGCACCTTTTCCGGTACTTAAAAAAGCTAAAGGTTTAACCAAAAGATAGTCAGCAGCATATTAATCAAAAGCTGTGATGCAAGAATGTTGTTTATGTTGTATCCCGGAAATCCGGATCGCGGTTTTGATTGAGTGGAGCCTTTAGGCGTGATTGATTTAGAATAATCGAAAGCAGGCTTTTTCATGAAGAGACGGGTTGATGCAGGCCTGCGAAATGATCGATGCGAACTTTAATAATTGATAGGCATGGGGAACAGAAGGGGAGAGAATCATGCAGCTGCGGTTTCACAGACGCATTTTGTTAAGCACAGCAATGTGTGCTGTAAATAGGTCTACTGGGATTCACACACGCGCGCACGCATGCACGCACACGCACACACTGAAATCATGTGGCTGTTGTGGACAATGGGGGCCATTTTCTCCGGGCACTAATGAAAAGCTATTCACATTCTTAAAATCCATTCCAAATGTTTGTCAATGCAGCCAGATAACGAATTCTGATTTGTTTTTCTGCGTTTGAGGAGGCGAATTGAGTATAGTGATAGAGAACGTGCACTCACAGACACGACTCCCCATTTTTCCAGTGTAGCCTATGTGCCTGCATGTGTGTATGTGATCGGGATACTGAGTGCGTCTACGCCATATATTGTTAAGGCCGATCTGGCGAGCTCTGAATCTGTATCGATTTCCATTCCCGGGTCTCTCCCTTCCATCGCTGGAGCTACGCCATGCAGGCATAGGCCTACTCCCGCTACCCCTTCCCCCCTCCGCTCATGTGCAACACCATTTTCCCCATTAACAGCTCACCCTTCATAACGTACAACGGAATGACTATTAAACGTATGCTTTCATTGGCACATGCATTTACACGACCAAATCCTAACTAGTATTCCACTAATCATATGTTATGTTATGTTGACGTTTCACTAAAATGGCGAAGCAGTATTCTATGGATAAGGGAATAGCCTAAAATGAGATTAGGCCCATACCCAGACAGACCTACTCTGAAAATTACAATGTCACCATTAGACAAAGTGATCAATAAATGATAAAGTAAAGCTCTGAGACAGAAGACTGTTCCGTCCCTTACACAAGAAAATGTGGGCAGTCGCACCTGCCTGCGCCCTACTCACACTGTACAGTAGCCTTGCTGCATATTAAGGGACCAATATCGTTCACATTTTCCTCCTGCATGCACATGCTCACACAGGCTACGCACAGTGCGCGCGCACACACACAGTCAGGCAGAGAGAGAATTCACACGGGGGCATGCAATTATAAATGCAGCACATATAGGTCTATCTAACCCGTTTGCCTCAATAGGCCTACAGTTTAGAATACCGTCTATTCTATTTTAGATGATCAATTCCTCCGCTTTTCCGTCGCCCCCTCGCCAAACCGGATCGATAGGAGAGAATGACCTTTAAATCAAATTGCTAGGAGACTGAACTGTGCGCACGAGGCTAGCATCTAAGGGTTAAATGGCGTTGCGTCACCGATTTCAAATATAAAACAGTAAGAGAAGCCATTTTCTGAATTACAGGATCATTGTTGTAGCCTGAAATTACAGCAACATTTCCCTGCCAGATAATATGAAAAGTATTCTGTTTGTAGGCCTATCATGTGTTTTATTAGGCACATTGAATAGTCTATCCAAAATGACTTTGGCACCGTAAACTATGACTCCAAATATCAACACGTGAATTGGCATATGGCTGAAACAAAGGCATATCGTGTTGGGTTTAATTGATTTCCCAAAATATTTTGGTGAAGTGGAATGAGTAGCTAACGAGACAACATTATACATTTAGCCAACCTTCACGTTATGTTGTTTGTAGCCTACATTGGGTATTTGTAGTGTGACAAATTTGCGACAACAATCAACCAAGCCAATGCGCGTGCATGTGATGATGGAATCTGAGCTCATGCAAGTCAACTGCATCCACTTCTATGGGTGCGTATACTGTCCAATACAGCACTTCCCGCGCGCCCTGCGTAACCGGGGCCTGGTGGTAAATCTCTGAGCAGTGGTGCTGAAATGCTCTCTCCTGTTAGCAGTAGACGCTTATCTGACGTCAGACAGGACATTGGTTATTAAAGGTCCGATAATAGCTTGTTTAATGCCCGATCTAAGGCGAATACTGCAACGTTCGAAGAACAAGGGAAAGACAATGCCCACGCAATTCTTTGAAGGAGAGAAAATGCACACATCCCCATTTAAGCCTGAACGAATAGGTTAATAGTAGGGCAGCATTAGCCAATAGCCAACACATTAGGCTGCACTGATAATTGAATGGCAACATGCAATGACAGCAGCCTCATGCATAGACCAATACTGAATTCATAGCGATTTAATAAACACAACCATGTTTGCATATTCCAGGTTCGGTTGTAGACAACAGGCCTATACAAATTCTAAGGCAGTATCACGGATGATAGAAATAATGTTTTATGACTATGCTTTTGTAAAATTGTGATTAAAACTGATTTCAGAAAAGGGTCACATTAGGCCCTTATTACCATAAAACGTGTTCGGGCACTGCATGCCAACAATCATCTGCAGACAGAATTGGCTTAATCGATTATTGTCGAAAGAGGATCATGTTTTTTAAGAGGACAGCAAAGAGATAAATAAGCAGTCGAGGGGCTTAATGTTGTGCATGCTTGTATCAAGATTATTTGCACAATAACAGACGGTTGTGTCTACATTTTACAGTGGTATGAATAGTAAAACAAATAAAATAATACGGGAGATGTTACGCCTCCTTTTTTTTTACATAATACACATTTTTTTTCCAACATTTAAACTTTTCATTTAACTGAGAGTTGAATAGTAGACAAGTAATTCCAAAGAGCATGCAGCTTGACTCATTAAAGACGGAAAACTGAAAGTTAGGACTAATTGTTATTAACCATAATTTCACATTAACAAATATTTGATCATATTACGGACACATTATTGAATACATAAATCATTAAAGAGCCTGAAAAAGACAAATATTTGAATGTCCAAACGGCCTAACCTGAGAGAGCCGAGCCTGCAAGCGCTCAAATACACTGACTGTAACCTGGGTCGATCACCAGCCGATCTCAGAAAAACCGCAGTCACACGCATACAGTACCCACAGATGCAACCCGAAACTCCAGTCGGGCAAACCCACACAAATCAACAAAGGAACAAAACGACCGTGAAATCAATTGATGAAATAATCAATGCTATATTACATGCGAAATAAACAAACGGAGTGGAGTCCAATATAAAAATTTGAATTGATGTTTGAATATCAATTCAGTGAGGCTATCGTTTTGATCATTCAGGCCTATACTGAGCCGGAATCTTTAGAGCCCTTTTCTACTATTGGCTACAAATGAAAAATGTTCTTGCCTATAGAAGCTATATATATATACATAATTACATAAAATGCATACATCACATTCAATAATCCAATATCAAAATTAACACACTTAATATGTGTGTGTGTGTGCGTGTGCTTGTATGTAAATAATTCCCATGCATGGCCTTAATTGCGGTTTATTACTATTCGTTCAGGATTTTCACAAGGCACAATAATTACACCACGGTGTATATCTCAATCATATAATGCAGGCAAGCTCCTTTAGCTTATTTGTTTTGGGTCCAATGCAGATAATTATGTTACCTAAACTAGCCACACGAGTGTTGCCATTTTTGATACTTTCACGTCATAGTTTGCAGTGTTTTAGTTGTTAATGATACAGGTCTTGTGTCCAATTGCATTGACGCAACTCACATCCACATATTATGTGACTTCAAGCCAAACTTTTTTACCATGCTCCACTTTTGTTCGATAGACTATAGTCATATAATTGATAAAATATTGGATTACATTTTATTCAATTGACTCTGTCTTGTTAATTCTAATAATAATAATCATTATTACTATTAATATTATTATTAGTAGTAGTAGTATTTATTGGCTACTATTTAGTCATATTTGCAGCCATTTGAGCTGCCTTGTTGGTTGAATAACATTTTCCATACAAGTTCTCATCTGCACAGTTTTTTCAGCTGACTGCAGAATTAAATCCATCAAAATGGACCTTTGAGATGATTAGCAGGCTGCGTCAGTGATAAAAATGTTCAGACTTTCCCATAAATCACTAAAAATAAGAAAAATACTCAAAGAGTGAGGAAAAGTAAATCAACTTAAGGTTTAACTTAATTAACAGAGGTAGGACTGGTACCCTAGGCCTAAGCAATATGTTTTATGGCGTTACAGAGCAAATTAAAGTTCTGAACATGCCAGGAACAGTAGGCCTATATGAGTACGGAGGAAAAAACATCACTGTGACGTTTGAACAAGCGTTTCGCTACACTCGCATTAACATCTGCTAACCATGTGTATGTGACAAATACAATTTGATTTGATTTGAACAAGATTCCCTTACAATGTTGATAGGCAGATAATGCAGATAACGCAGTGTTAATGTTGGCCACACAACTCACTCAAAAACGATATGAGTGGTTTCCTGTGGTAAATCATCCATACTGCCAATGAAATAACCCTGACTGTTTTGTCTTCATTTTATTTGAAAAAGTAAAACAACATTCCTCAACATAGTCTCTGGGCCAAGGTATTGGAGTTTTTCATTGTCTATTTGATGTTGTGGTCGGCCTGTAGGCCTATATATATCGCTTGATGGTGTATTTTTGTTAACGAACACATCTATACAGATTTGCTGCTATAAAACAACATAAGAATAGGATATGCTATGCAAACAATGTGCATAAGTACGATCACACAAGAACAGACTGCCCACCTTCACAATATGAACATAATATAACTGCAATTAAATAATCGAAAACGATGAGGAGATGCTGTAATAATCCCTATTGCAATAAACTAAATAAAAGCCCATATTAATGATTTGAAAAGCATATTGCATGTCCTCCTCTTACATTGACCCAATGACTTGTTACAAGCCAGTTATTCATAGTAAGTAATTATGAACAACAGGTTGAGTCCATGGTTGACATAGTGACTGTTTCTCGCCCGCAGTAGCCCGGCCTCTGCGGGAGAGAGTCGCACCGCACCCAATTTCAGATCAGCCCCATTCAAGCCATCGATCCCAGGCAGACCGGTTGGCTGAACGGTGCGGTTAGTTATCGATTCCCCCACCATACCCCACCCCCTCTGCTCTCCCACTTCAAATCCGACAGAGCACACACCTCTAGCCTGGCTGCTGAGACAGCTTTCACACGCTCACATATTTATTTCAGAAATGTGTTTATTTATTTATATAGGGCTACCTGTTTGTTTATTTTTTTAAAGTCATCTGGAAGCATGAAGTGTCTTTTACTAAAATTGGGGATTAGTAACTCAGGTATAACCTAAAAATAAGAACAATGAGATCAAATGTGTTATGATTATATACATGAAATAAGTTCACAATTAATTTACAACGAATCCCATAATATCAAATGATTTATAAACTGACAATGTCGTCCAAATTTGAGATACACCTGTTGTTATTTAGGATTTAGATAAGAAACTCACAGACATGACAGACCTCTTGATGTAAAAATATCATTATTATTATTATTATGTAGTCTTAAGTATAGATCAAGCCAATCTCTGTGAAGTTAGTCAATGTATTAACATGATCCCACTCTTGCAAACACTTTGCACTAGTACTTGTATTGCTGTTTCACATGAACTGTATTCCTCTAAGAAGAATCAGTCGGTTATTGCCTTTCTTAATCAGGGAAACACCAACACGACAGAGTGCATAATATAAAGTAATGAGGTGTCACTAAATTATACATGTTTAATCATAATACAAAGTCGAGTTTATAACACTATTGCAATCTATAGATGGGCACTCCTACGTTTCCCCTGCAGTCGGACTGCTATGTTTACTGAGAAATGACACCATATTTCATTGTGCAACTTTCACTGACTTTTGTTGCCATTTATGATGTGCTATATCAATCAATTTAAGCATGACGTCTACAACATTTGCCAAGTCACTAATTGTGTCATATTTGACTTCAGTTAAATATTACTGGTAATAATCTGAACACTTGAGCCCTGTTTTCACAGGAACTCTGCATCTGTGAATGTCACAGTTGTTATCACAAGTGATGAGGTACCTACATATTGTATTATTTTGATATTCTATTATATCAGGTTCTGGGCCTGCATAGGTCATAATATTTATCTTAAGGTGATTAAGGAAGTGCTCACTTGACTTCTATTTAAGAGCAAATATTAAAGCAAACAAAAAAAAAACATTTGATTGGTGAATGTTGCACACAAAGAAATCTCTTTGTCTGATGATCTCATATATAATGGTAGCCTAATGACTGGTAAAATAGGAACTATCAATAACATCATATTTAAAAAAGAAAATAATAATAAGTCAAATGAAAACGTACGCTACCGCTGAATTTATCCTGAACTGCAGTTAGAACCATTCTTCTTCCATCAAGTGATTTGATCCGGGTGACGTTCAAAGTGTTATTAAAGTTGTGGGGAAATGCCTTGCAGCGGAGCAGTGTGCAAGGTAAACAAACACATTGTATCAAGTTATCAGTATATTAGCATCAACTCTGCCTCATTACATTAAGGAGTATTGAGTTGGAAGTACTTTGCATTGGGAAACCTTGGCACTGCCCTGAGGTCTGAATGGAATAAATACTGTACAAACTAGCCTTTAAAGTGCAGCCCAGTCGATACACATACTATCAATCTTTGTGCAACACAACATCAGTGAAAAACAAAAACCATTCCTTTATAATACTGCACGTCCCATCTTACAGCACTATTCAAGGTCTGGAGAAAAGGTGCATCCGATTCTGTGGCATCTAGAATCCTGCAGGGGAAAATAATAGAGTTTTAGATAACACATTGATACATGCCAACTGGCAGTGCATATAAGGCAGAGATAAGTGCCTGGGGTTCTTTTCTGGAAGGGCAATGGAAGCAGGACTTGAAGGTGGCTTTATAGTGTGTATGATGTTGAACCGCAGCCAGTAAACATTTTTATTGGTAGATTAATTATTACATCAGTGGTCTAGTGCTAGAGTAGACCATACACCCTATACACTTGAACCAGAAGTCCTAAACGGACATGTTTTACATTTAGGACTGTTGACATTAAATATTTCGCCATGGCTATTAGACATTATTAGCCATATTGTAGGACTAGATGATCATAGCGCTACGGGGCTGGGTATTCATTCTGCATGGCCAATAACCAAAACTCATTACAAAATGTCGTTCATTGCATAGATCCAATGTGATTTCAATGTCTAAAGATTAGACTACTTCTATCTTTTGACTCGAATTTTATTTTACACCAAGAGGTTTCTGTTTTTTTTCATACAAATAGAAAGGCAGCACAAAATTGGCAACATGGCCTTTGGATAACCCAGGAACTGTAAAGCGAAGTCCTTGGAATAACAGGCTCCGTAGGCAAGTGCAATTACATAGTGGTTTATGAGAACCATTGTTTCTACAAAATCTTAGCAAATAAAACCTACAATTAACCAACTCGAGAGACGCTTGCTCCATGGCGCGTCACGACACGATTAGTATCTGTAGATTATTTAGCATCCGTTTCCTTTCCCTGCATGTTTTGTGTCCCTGCCCCGCCTCTTCCATTCTCCTTCCGATGCATATTTAATTGGACGAACTGATTTTCACATATTAATTATTCACAAATCTACCAACCGATATTGAACACCCAGGGCCTTTCCCGTAACCTCTGTAATGCTAGCAGTAATAACTTCCATAGAAACAGGAAAGTTAGACTATTTTTTTTGTTTTTACACAACTTTCAACTTTATATTGACTCACATTTAGACTTTACATTGTGGTTCAATACAAATGAGTTCAAGTCAAGATCCTCCCGTCTATTGTGAGATTGTTTTGAGTGACCGTGACAAAAGCCGACACCCATAGGCTATATTATGGTAAACCCTATACCGACCCAAATGTATCGATTGGTAATTATGATGATTAATTGAGTAGGGTAGGCCTATACTCTGATGGTTACTCTGATTACCATCGCTAAAATGTGTTAAATGGCATCTTACAGAAATGTGAGAACTTTGGCTCGTATTCTGCACAATATGTCACTACTAATAAGAGCAGTAGGTACATATAGCTTCAATCTTATATGAACGCATTTCAGAGCACATTTTGTTTCTGCCAAAACATGAGGCACAGTATTTTATCTTAATACAATACTGTTTGGAATGAGTTGCTTTTATAGCAACTTCCACCTTACCTTATACACATGCCAAACGTAGGCTATAGGCGATTATCCAATACAATTCTCAAGTTTAGGACGGAAAAATATTGAATAAACAAAAAATATGTAATTGTATATATTTAGCCCATGTATTTATTCATTTTACTACGATGATTCCACTGCAGCCACAGCTAAGTAACGAACGGGTAGAATAATTGCCAGGGTGTTAGGCCGGAAAGAGTAGACCAACTTGAAAGCCAAAAATAAAAGCCAAATACATTTCTATTATGAGTCCAATGTGGGTAGTTCTTTGTGGATGAGTTTATGTCTGTCTCTGTGCCTACTGTAGCTCTAAAAGCTGCAGTGATCGATTTTCTTCTTCTCTACGGCGCGCTTGGTTCAGTAATCAGGGCCCCCTTCCTCATCGATCGATCGCTATTGATTACTAAATCCAGCGCCTGTAGCAAGGCAGCCCAGTATGGGGCCCCATACGGCCAGGGCACAGCGCTAGTGACACCCTCTGACTGACTAAGAGACGATAAAACAACGGGGCCAAAAGTCTCCCACAGAGCTCTGTGTACAACTCGAACATAATGAGATGAAGGGGCTGGTTGGAGAGAGGGATAAGAGTGGATAGCGGTTGTTAATAATTACACACATCAATAGCCTGTTGAATCTAATGTCATCTGTTGCTCAAGCTAACTACAATGATGATAAATCCAGACTATATGAAACTATCATCATCACCACCACAACCAAATCAGCAGCACTAACTGATGATCTATACATTCATGTCAATAGGATAGTCTAAACACTGTACAAGTGTGTCTATAGTGCAGACCCAGTGTACAGTGTATGTGGGTACAGTAGGAGAGGCCTGTAGTGTTGATGTGAAATATGAATATGATGGATGTGCTGGTGTGGAGGTTAGACGGCTGTAGTAAACATATTTGACATGCAATGGCTGATCAATGGGCTCTGGACCACTGTAATTAGACACACAGCGCCAAAGCCTGGCTCCAGCCACTTCTGCACAATCACACACACACACAGGCGCACACACACACACAGGCGCACACACACACACAGGCGCACACACACACACAGGCGCACACACATCAGAGAAAGTGAAGAATAAAGGAATAAAGGAATATTGGAGTCAAAAAAAGGTAGAAAAGAGGAGGGTAATTATGGCAACAGCAGGGGAAATAACCCACTGCCTTGAATCCTCAGGGACGAAACGCACCTCCTCCCCATCTATACCCGTCTCATCATGTTTTCACTGTTCATTTCACCTTTATACATAGTTCATACTTAGTTTACTGTACATTAAATATTCTGTATATTTTTATTTAGTGCCTCTAAGAATTACTAGATGTTTTCTCTTCAAATTGCTCCTCATAGAAGTCAGTACACACTCAACACTCCATTTTGTGTTGGAGGCAGTTATAAATACCACCTCAGAGCTCAATGGATAGGGCTCCAGTGGCTCTCTGTTTGATGTAGCAGACGGCAGACCTGCTGGAGGGGATTCTGACCTCAGTCCCTGTAGAGAACCCCCCAATTCCTACAGCAATGTGGGTCAATATCTCCCTCTCCACCACTCCCTCTCTCATACACACATGCACACACACTAAGCTCTCTTTCTCCCTTCTCTCACTCTCTGTGTCTCTCACGCACGCGGATGCGTGCATGTGCACACACGCGCACATACACACACGTACACACAGGCACACAAACACACACACAAACGCTCACTTTTGTGTAACAGTCACTCAGTCTCCCATTGCGACCCAAACTGCATTAATATTGAATCAAACAGCAGTGTCTCCACCAGGCAGCCAGAGCAGCTCACCGCAGGCTAGCTCCCTGTCTGCACTCTGCAGGATGGAAGGAATATTCCCACTGGGCACCAAGTTTAATACATGGCAATATAAGGGAGCTCAATCTATTTTGCTGCTGTTGAAACCTGTTTTTATGTCTGGCTAATGACTCATTTCCCACACCTTCCCCTAATTCTCCATCTGCATCTCTCACCATTTTACTCTATCTGAAATACTCATATTCATATAGTATTACAGTACTATAACTATAACACTGCATTTATGCTATGTTTATCTCTTCCCTTTTGTCTTCCCAACCCCAACTCTACCACCACTTACAGCCTGCAAGCGCAAAGAGCAGGAGCAGCACAAAGACTGCAACATGGCGCCCAAAAAGCAGCGGCTGGTCTTCACAGACCTGCAGCGCCGCACGCTCATCGCCATCTTCAAGGAGAACAAGCGCCCGTCCAAGGAGATGCAGATCACCATCTCCCAGCAGCTGGGCCTGGAGCTCAACACCGTCAGCAACTTCTTCATGAATGCCCGGCGCCGCTGCGTGGACCGCTGGCACGACGAGCACGGCACCAGCCCCGGCCAGCCGGGCACCTCGGCCACCACCTTCTCCAAAGCCTGAAAGGCCAGGGGGGAGCCACGGGGTGGGATGGGAAGGTAGTACCTCCTGTAGCCCACTCCGTTCCCAATATCCATGTTGATGCCTCATTCGTTCCATGCAACCACCTCTTGGTCAGTCGTAACTTTAACTACAACGATCTGAAAGTCTCACCACTGGACTGTTATGAAGCAAGTGAAACGTAAAGGTAACATGTAGTCAGGTCCACACAAGGACAATCATCTTTTTTTTATTGAATTGGGTTTCTGTTGATGGTGTCAGTCCATCTACACTACAGGCACCATGATATGTTGCTATGTTTAAACGATCTCAACATCAAGCCTCGGCCAGCCTCCCTATCCAGGTAGTTGCTGCTGAATCCCTCCCAGCTCTCCCCTTTGTGTCTGCTATGAGTCTGCTCAGCCCCATTCTCTACTCACATTTCTCAACAAAGACAAAAGAACGTCAATAAACCTGACAGCACACAGCCCTGTTATCTAACCCAGTCCTGTGCGCAAGACCATCCTAGAGAAAACAACACAACCCCATGAAAAAACAAAAGCTCGACCGGTCTTCTCCTCCCTCTCTCCACTCCTTCTTCGCCAAAGGTATTCCCTGATGGCCAGCCATTTCAGCGAGCCACTCGGATCATACGCCGGCAAACTAATGAATTGAAAAATGAATCGATGCAGACAGGGAGAGGGAGCAGGGCCTTGACCCTTCCTGAAGGTGAAACAGAAGACGCTTGGCAGTAAAGATACTCAGGTCTGCCCGGCTGCCCAGGTCTATATTTTTGCACAGATGTTGGAGGCCTGCAGGGAGACTGTCGTTGCTTTGGAGAAGCAGAAGCGTCTGTGTTTGTGACCGTCGGGGAGGAGATATGTCTGGACATGCTCTTTGTGAGGAGGGAGCTGCTTTTCACTGATCAATACAGAAACCAAGCGACAACACGGCCAGGCAGGCGTCCAGCCAACTGTATTACAGCTGCTGCAGAGAAGAATGTAAGAAGAGCACATGGGGAACTCAATGGAGGTGGCAACACAATGGCCTCACCCGGTGCACTGAAGGTGCCCTAGTGCCCCCTGCTGGTTATAGGAGGAGCTGCAGACCGCAGTCCTCAGAGGAGAAGCTTCTCAGTGTGTTCCAGGGCTGGGGAGAGACAGGCCATGGCACAACATTTTCAGGCCCTCGCACCTCTCCGAAGGCAGATCAATAGAGAGCCATTATCCTATTGTTGTTCCTCATCCAACAAGGACTGGTGAAGTAGGAGGAGGGGATGGTTCAACCAGCAGCCTATACACTGGGAAAAAGAAGAGGCAGGTTTTTAGCAAACACTTCAAATACGTTACCTTGATAACACTCACCAAGCAAATAGATGACCTTGTGTCACAACATACACGTCAGGTTATTGAAAAGATACAGTCAGAAACACATACAGTTGATATGGAGATATCTCAGTTTCATTTAGTGGACAGAGGGGTAATGATGGATCCAGAAACATTTGAGGTGCTACGGAGATTTAGTATTACATCATTGTTTACGCAAAAATGGTGGGGAGGCTTCCTGTTTTGAAACTGAATGACACACAGTTTAGATGCATCATCCGTCTTTTACCAAAAATAGGGATCAGCAGATTTGGAAAAGAGCCAATCTTCCACTTGATATTCCCACCCAATGGTTATTGTCTGTGGCTTGCCGCGACATACTACAGTCACAAATGCTACAAGAACTAGTGCCAATGCTAACTGCCTTAATGATAATCAGAGAATATGGCATTGCATTCACATACAGCTACAGTGTGCCCTACTCCTACTGATGGGCAGTATGTGCCATAGCAACCCACAATAAACTTTTAAGTGAATTAGAATCTGCTTTTTTAGAAAACAAAGAAATGTACCCGATTTTATTAAGGCATACAATACCAAACCTCAAAACTAAAGATACCACAATATGTTACAAAGAAAATCCACCGACACATACTGGACACATTTTGAAACAGAGGAAAATCTCTCTCGCTTTCATTCTATCTTTGGTTATCTACCTCCTCTTCCCCTACCCCCTCTTTTCCCTCTCTTTCTTTCTTACACTCTATAATATTGATGCGGGTAATTAGTACCATAGACACAAAGTTTATATTTCTTGTTACTTCTGTGCTCTGTCGTGCATAAGTAAGGCACCTTGTTGATAAATCAAAAAAAGACAAATGTAAGGACTTTTTAAAAGAAAAAAAGATGGATGCAAGGACTGAGACCAATGAAGGACATCTTTTTTTTGCATTATATGTGAATATTGACGAGGAGGAGACATCTCCCAAGAGAAGGAGAAACCAGGGAGATGGACGATGTATTCTTTCGTGGCGTTTCATGTCGGGCTGCGGTCCGTACATCAGCACCCCTTTAATCTGAGCCTCAAAACTGGCTGTGGAAAGGGGACGCGGCATGACCTCCATACGTCCGTTCTGGTTATGTGTGTGTGTGGGGGGAGGGATGAAGGTTAAAGGGGAGTTGGGACATGGATGCTATCTGAATGGTCTTAAAATGCAACTGTAGCATTTCCAACAATATAGTTAGATTAACTGTGCAGAATAGATAAGACATTGTCATGGTAAATGGTTTGATAAAATGGCTGTAAACTCACTTTGCTATAAGCAGTGAGTTTGAAGTCTCGAACGATGAGAAAAATGTATTTGTGGTACACAGTTCAGCAAGGATAGGATTCAGCTCTATGTCCGTGGCTGAAAAAATGACCTTTGTTTGTAGTGAGAACCAATGTGGCTACCTCACTAAGCTGAGTGGTTTGTGAAACCGCCACGAATACCAAAGATTACTCCAGCCTGCCAGTCCAATGCTGCCTGGGGGACACACCAAAAAGAGCCCCCCTCTGCCCCAACGCTGTTACAGACAGACACAACGACACAGTTAGACACACTGACATGCTCCATAGACACACAGTGCAGTCAGGCTGCATTGTGCCACAAAGGAGGAGGTGGCTACCATGCAGATTGAGTTGAGTGCCTTTTTCCTTCAACCACGGGTGGGACTGCTCTGGACACACACACACACGCACACACACACACACACTCACACACTCACACTCATACATAGACATTACATTCATTATTAGATGGACAGAAAGGGGGGCCAAAGAAAGGGCGTGGGGGCTGTGTCAGCATTTTCTTTCATGTTGACTTTCCATCTTGATACACTAGAATCCAAGCACTTTATCATGTAGGAAGTCTAGAAAACATTTTCTACACACTATTTATTTGAGACAAAAAAATATGTTACTTCGAATTCCTTCAATCGCTTTGTTACCGCACAGTAGTTGCTGTCGGAGTAGCGCAGAGACCCTAGTTTCTGTAGCCTGGTGTTCTTCTGCTCTCTGTCCCTTTACCCCTCCCAACAGAGATATTTTTATGGAACAGAAAGGGAGGAGGTTAAAGCGCTTGACAGAAGTCAGAAGTGACCAGGTTATAGTTGTAATATCTCACCACTGCATGCCACTCTCTCTCCACACCTGGTGCCAGAACTAATGCTGCACTGGGCACTGGAACAGTCACTGACAATTATAGACTGACACAACTTCGCTGTCCCGCCACCACCACCCTGTCTACTCTTCTCACAACTCAACCTCTCCCCCTGGCCAGAGCTAAGACTTGGTAGGCATGTGTTGACAATTCATTCTGAAATACCTCAAACCTTTCATGTAAAGTTTATGTAATTTAACTTAAAATAGTAATGCTAATGATAACAATGATTATGATACTACGATACTATGATAGTTAGTTTTGGAACTTGTAACTTGAAGCTTTATACTGTTACATTTTTGAATTTGTTTGCTCATTTTCTTGTCCGTTTCCTGCTTGTTTTGCTACGGCATGTACTTAATGTTTTCATAAAGGAAAGACATTGTGAATGTTTCTGTGGAAGTTAAAATGGGAAAAGAACAAGGGACAGGAGAGAGGATAAGAGGAAGGAAAGAGAGAAAGAGTGCTACAAGAGCGACTTAACACATAGTTAGCTCAGCTCTTTAAGAGGTGTGTTTTTTCAAAGACAAAAAAACCCGGATTTGGATCGAATTCAAAAAAGTATCATTTGAATATTAACCAAAGGAAGACCTTTTTTACTCATCCTAAGCTTTCTTCTGCCATTTTGTTCTCTTTTCTCCAAAACAATTTCACAGTTACTTTTGAAGGTTCCTGAGTGTGTTCAAGTACTCCTGATGTTATTAAAATATAAAAAACAGCACCTCTCACTGAAAGAGGGGTGCAACCTTTTTTTTCTGCATGGATATTGTATAACTGTATAGAAACCTACAGGAATGACCTGTGATTTTGTGGGAGAGGAGGAAGGAAAGACTGGGGGTGGGTGGAGGGGGGTATTTGGTAAAAGGGTGGGGTTGGGGTTTGGCGTTGGAGGGGTCTTTGTTTTTAGACTTTTTGTCACTGTTGGATTCACTGGTTGTGTGCATGTGTTGTTTCAACCCTTTCCCCCCTCCCCAATGTATATAAATCCTGACAGTAGGGGGCAGTGTGCTGGGGAGATTCCACTCCTCCTCTCCAATCAATCTCATTCAATCTCATTCCTCAGCCTGGCTACTAACAAGGTCCTGTTGGTGGCTGTCCTGCTTTTCCAAGGCCGGGTTGTTTCCTTGGAGTTAATCAGAGGGACTAAGCCACAGGCCTGGGTGTAGCTGCCTATATGTACTGTATGTCTCATCCTTTTCTTTCATCTGTGTGTATGTGCGTGTGCATTTGAATTTATGTGAAAAATTGTTCTTTCTTTGGGTTCTAATCTTTTTCACGCAAAATGTAAACATTTACCAACCAACCAGTACGTTGGCAACTGACCCCTCCAACCAGAGATGTTCTCATCTTCTGTCAAACAGCATATGTGCATCATTTCCCCTTGGGATGTAAAGTTGCCAGTCGGCCTGCAGTCAGACCCCGTTACCACCCCTAGTCACACTGTGCTCTCCCTCTTCTGGTACCTGTTAATCAATCAGAACCAAGTGTCTTTGTGATGGTAGAAGACAATCAGTTTCAAAACAAGGAAAAGGTAGAGAGAGGACAGGCCGGTAGGGGGGATTGGGAGGAGCAATCAGGAAAAGAGGCTCTCCGGGTCGTTTACTGCTGTAGTGCCCCAACTGCCAAAATATGCCCACAACCCACTACCCCACACTCCAATACACTCCCTATCATAAATCTCATCACAAGCCACACATGTAGTAGGGTGGCAAGTAGCCTAGTGGTTTAGACTGTAGGGCCAGTAACCAAAAAGGTTACTGGTTTAAATCCCGAGCTGACTAGGTGAAAAATCTGTCAATACGCCCTTGAACAAGGCACTTAACCATAACTGCTCCTGTATGTTGCTCTGTCTGCTAAAATGTAAAATCATGCCAAACATTTAGCCCTTACCTTGAGAAACTCTTACTCTGACATCCCTTGTCTATAATAGTAACCAATTTCTGATCAAGGACACGCAACAACATTCCCTCTCACCTGTCGGTCTCACATGCCTTCACTCACTGACACTGTATTGTGTGGGAGCAAAACGACACAAAGCAGTGCAAAACAGTTATCACTACATTTCCCATCTAACCCCTCTCCTTCTGATCTAATGTTGACAAAACCAGCCGTGAGAGATAAGAGGATCTGGCTGGTGGCTTTTGCACAGAAATCTATGCAAACACCTGACCCCCCCAATCTTAGTCATTGCTGCTGGGTCAGAGTGTACAACCTTCTATCCCCCACCTACCCTTTCCATTTCATGACCCCTGCCCCCTCCCGGTTCCCCCCAGAGTGGGTCTAGCAGCTGCAGACACTCAGGGTACTGTAGAGAGTGCCTGGAGAGGAGAGGCACTACAGCTACCAGACTGTGTTTTTACTAGATTTTAGAACGGTCCCAAACTGCCATTGACATGACATGGAGTCCATGCCCATACACGGGTAGCCTAAATCATTTTGCTACATGGTCACACGTTACAATGTTGGATAGTCTCTGTTTAGGGACAAGGAAGGCCCCAGTCAATCAATGCAGACATCCAAATGGACCATAGTTTACAAAAGTTTCAAAAGGCAAGGGTGACTTTCAGTAAACACATACAAACTCATACAGACACACACACTCACATACATGGAATTAAAGTCTGCCATTTGAGAGCGTATGCCAAAAACCAAAGATGAAATCAGAGGTAAGAAAATCTGACCACTGAACCAAGACAATGGCCAGCTCTCAAAGCTGCTCTATTGATTCCAACACTGGCCATGTAAACACACACACACACACACACACACACACACACACACACACACACACACACACACACACACACACACACACACACACACACACACACACACGCGCGTCCAGCCTCTGGTCTGAGAGCCTCTTTTCCCTCCTCCCACTGCAGAAGCCGGAGAGCCTGTGGATAACTTTTTGTTTAGCTCTAGTGGAGACTTTTGAGATGGAAAAAAATCTGAGTAATAGCTAACTGTTACAGAAAATAAAAACTTAAAAGGATAATATGGGTAAATTGCGTGTTTTGAAATAAATTAACAAATAAAACAAGGATAAAACATCTTTGCTGTCTCAGTTTGGTTTGTTGCTTTTGAAAGGATGGAATCTTCTATGGGCAAACAGAAAAATATATCCCAAAGCATGGTGCACACATCCTATCAGTGGAGGCCCCTCAGAGGAGGAAGGGGAGGACCATCCTCCTAAGTTCATTTCATAAAAAGAATAATAATGAAACATTAAAAAAGTTATCCTTTTCGAAAAAACTATATAAAATACACTATATATACAAAAGTATGTGGATACCCCTTCAAATTAGTGGATTTGGCTATTTCATGCTGACAGGTGTATAAAATCGTGCACACAGCCATGCAATCTCCATAGACAAACATTGGTAGTAGAATGACCTTACTGAAGAGCTCAGTGACTTTCAACATGGCACTGTCATAGGATACCACCTTTCCAAGGAATCAGTTTATCAAATATCTGCCCTGCTAGAGCTGCCCCGGTCAAATGTAGGTGCTGTTATTGTGAAGTGGAAACATCTAGGAACAACAACGGCTCAGCCGAGAAATGGTAGGCCACACAAGCTCACAGAACAGGACCGGCGAGTGCTGAAGCGCGTAAATATCGTCTGTCCTCGGTTGCAACACTCACTACCAAGTTCCAAACTGCCTCTGGAAGCAACGTCAGCACAAGAACTGTTCGTCGGGAGCTTCATGAAATGTGTTTCCATGGCTGAGCAGCCGCACACAAGCCTAAGATCACCATGCTCAATGCCAAGCATCGGCTGGAGTGGTGTAAAGCTCACCGCTATTGGACTCTGGAGCAGTGGAAACGTGTTCTCTGGAGTGATGAATCACGCTTCACCATCTGGTAGTCCGACGGATGAATCTTGGTTTGGCGTATGCCAGGAAAACTCTACCGGCCCCAATGCATAGTGCCAACTGTAAGGTTTAGTGGAGGAGGAATCTGGGTCTGTTTTTCATGCTTCGGGCTAGGCCCCTTAGTTCCAGTGAAGGGAAATCTTAACGCTACATTATACAATGACATTCTAGATGATTCTGTGCTTCCAACTTTGTGGCAACAGTTTGGAGAAGGCCCGTTCCTGTTTCAGCATGACAATGCCCCCGTGCACAAAGCGAGGTTCATACAGAAATGGTTTGTCCAGATCGGTGTGGAAGAACTTGACCGGCCTGCACAGAGCCCTGATCTCAACCCCATCAAAAATCTTTGGGATGAATTGGAGCGCCGACTGCAAGCCAGGCCTAATCGCCCAACATCAGTGCCCGACCTCACTAATGATCTTGTGGCTGAATGGAAGCAAGTCCCTGCAGCAATGTTCCAACATCTAGTGCAAAACCTTCCCAGAAGAGTGGAGGCTGTTATTGCAGCAAAGGGGGACCAACTCCATATTATTGACCATGATTTTGGAATGAGATGTTCGATGAGGAGGTGTCCACATACATTTGGTCATGTAGTGTATATTCACGTCACCAAATCATTGATTAAAACACACTGTTTTGCAATGAAGGTCTACAGTAGCCTCAGCAGCACTCTGTAGGATAACACCATGGTGTAGTCGAAGGAGAGCTAGCTTCTGTCCTCTTGGTACATTGACTCCAGACAAAATCTAGGAGGCTCATGGTTCTCACCCCCTTCCAAAGACTTAGACAGTAATTATGACAACTTCCGGAGGACGTCCTCCAACAAATCAGAGCTCTTGCAGCATGAACTGACATGTTGTCCACCCAATCAAAGGATCAGAGAATTAATCTAGTACTGAAAGCATAAGCTACAGCTAGCTAGCACTGCAGTGCATACAATGTGGTGAGTAGTTGACTCAATGAGAGAGAAAAACAACAGTTGAACAGTTTTGAACAAATTCATTTCTTCCAAAATTAAGGAGAAGCAAGAGAGAGAGAGAGAGAGAGAGAGAGAGAGAGAGATAGCTCTACGCAGCCACACTCCACAGTCCTGTGTCTGGTCAGGAGAATAATCTAAGGAACACAAACCAAAATACAAAATAATTGAAATATCATATCATACGTTCATATCATAATCATCACATTCAATCTGCAGCCTTAGACAACAATCAACAGTGATTGCTAAACTCCACAGACCTCTGTTGACGTCCATTCCCTGAATTCTAATGCTAAGGTGACGGTAATGGTAGAGTTCTAGAAACCCCCCAGGGGCATGAAGAAGAGGACCGAGGAGGTGTAGAGGGCATAGAACAGGGTGGCAGTCAGCAGCCAGGGGTTGAACAGCTCCTGTCACTGGCCAACCTTATGGAGCTCCGACTGACCTCTGAACTCATCTCCTGTAGCAGGGAGGAGATCAACACCAGTATGGTAAGGGTCAGGAGTGTTTCCATGACCGCATGGAGTAAAACAAACTCTGGGCCCCTAGGGCCCTACCCTAGGGGAAGACCTTTCTCTTTTCTCTTACCTGCTCGAAAAAGCCCAGTCATTCTACTGGCATGTCGGTGTAGAAGACGTACAGGATGATGAACCAATTCTAATACAGAGACTGGAAGAAAACAGCCCAGAAAAAGGCAAAAACATTGGGGTCTGTTAAAAAAGGTTGCAGTTCCATTTATGATGCAAAACCAATGTGACCAGTTGGACCATCTAACCTGGGCACTGAAGCCATTGAAGAAGCTGAACCAGATGTGTACCAGAGCAAAGCCCCTACCTACATTACCTCTACTAACCTGTACCCCAGCACATTGACTCGGTACCGGTACCCTCTGTATATAGCCTCGTTATTGTTATTAACATTTTAAAATTTTAGTTTATTTGGTCAAAATTTTCTTAACTCTTTCTTGAACTGCACTGTTGGTTAAGGGCTTGTAAGTACGCATTTCACGGTTGTATTCGGCGCAGGTGACAAATAAAGTTTGATTTGATTTGTACAGGAAGTAGCGCAGGAAGACAGCGATGCTGCAGTACGACCAGCTTCTGTGGACCAATAGGAGTCTCTATAGGAAGCTGAACTGGGGCAGGGCATAGTCAGCATTCTGCACTGCCTGACTCCCCTCTACACCAGCCAAACCTACCCGTATGTGAGCTGGTAGAGGAAGGAGAAGGGGGAGAGAGGGAGAGAGAGCGAGAGGAGAGGGAGAGAGAAAACATGTTAAATACAACCTGCCTTCGAACAGACATAATTTCACTGCCAACCTCTCTGTCCATCACACTCACTGTTGATCAGGTTCACATTGTTGGCATCATCACCTATCGCCATGGTGATGGAGGTCGTGTGTTTCCCAATGAGCATGACCACATCAGCCTTCTGGCCCGGAGTGACATGACAACACAGCACTGACTGGCACAGCCCTGCCAGGGACATGAACCTGGCACCCACCCTCTGGCCTGGCGTCAAACTCTGCCTGAACACTATCAACATGACACTGCCTTTTGTGTGATGTTTTTCTTGAGAAGAAACAACAAGAGAAGGCAGCCTTCAGATAAAGAGAGTCTTTACTAGACTCAGAGCAAAGAAATTATACGGATCATCACTAAGCTATAAGATATTCAGTCTTGTAGTCTTAAGACAAGCTCTATTAGTCCTTATCCATATGTTTACCAGTTCAGGGCCGGTGAGGACCAATGCTGATTTCTCTCCAGCCATCTTTCTGTCCACACGCCATAGTTATGTCTCTTTGCCCTTGGAGAAAGTCCTCTCTGGATCAGGAGAAGACTGCCTGCGGGAGGAAAGACACTAATAGATACAGTATATTGGAAAAGTATAGTCAATGTGTGTGTGTGTGTGTGTCCGTGTGTGTTGTGTAGCCATGTGTGTGTCGTGTAGCTGTGTGTGTGTGTGTGTGTGTGTGTGTGTGTGTGTGTGTGTGTGTGTGTGTGTGTGTGTGTGTGTGTGTGTGTGTGTGTGCATATGTCTGACCTCAGTTCCTCCCCTTCTAATAGTCTGGCATCAGGATCCAGAAGTCTGCAGGAGTATCATATGTTCACCGCTGTCTCTGCAGAGAGAAAGAGAGAGACAGTGACAGAGAGACAGACAGAGGGATTGATGACTGAGAAGAACAGAACAGTGAGAGTTTTCTCCACTCAGTATGGTGTGGTGCCTACCTTTCTTGTCCCCGGTCAGCACCCAGACTTGGAGTCCAGTCTGTCTGAGCAAGGAGATGGTCTCAGGGACCCTGTCCTGCAGCCAGTCCTCTGTAGCCGTCACCCCCAGCACCTTCACAACAGGAACCAGGATATACAGAGAGTTTATCACTATGATAGTGGATCACATTACATTTATGTAAAGCTTTCATGAGTTTCCTTGATTGGCATCATCCGTTGGAGCATAGTGATTCTCATCAAATCCCATGGTATGAACATACTGTAACGCAGTGCCCTGATTATGAGGATTCCTTTACATCTCTCTCCATGTCGTCAGACAGCTGATCCAGCATGTCCTCATGGTTACGGGTTGTCAAGGCAGTTCCACTCCTCCCATTAGGCCTAGGTACAGTATGTTCAGTATGTTCGTATGTTCAGTATGTTCAGTATGTTCCGTATGTTCAGTATGTTCGTATGTTCAGTATGTTCCGTATGTTCCGTATGTTCAGTATGTTCCGTATGTTCAGTATGTACAGTATGTTCCGTATGTTCAGTATGTTTAGTATGTACAGTATATTCAGTATGTTCAGTATGTTCAGTATGTTCCGAATGTTCAGTATGTTCAGTATGTACAGTATGTTCAGTATGTTCAGTATGTTCCGTATGTTCCGTATGTACAGTATGTTCCGTATGTTCAGTATGTACAGTATGTTTAGTATGTACAGTATGTTCAGTATGTTCCGTATGTTCCGAATGTTCAGTATGTTCAGTATGTACAGTATGTTCAGTATGTACAGTATGTTCAGTATGTTCCGTATGTACAGTATGTTCCGTATGTTCAGTATGTACAGTATGTTCAGTATGTACAGTATGTTCAGTATGTTCCGTATGTTCAGTATGTTCAGTATGTTCCGTATATTCCGTATGTTTAGTATGTTCCGTTTGTTTAGTATGTTCTGTATGTTTAGTATGTTCAGTATGTTCAGTATGTTCCGTATGTACAGTATGTTCAGTATGTTCTGTATGTTCAGTATGTTCAGTATGTTCCGTATATTCCGTATGTTTAGTATGTTCCGTTTGTTTAGTATGTTCAGTATGTTCCGTATGTACAGTATGTTCAGTATGTTCCGTATGTACAGTATGTTCAGTATGTTCGTATGTTCCGTATATTCAGTATGTCTAGTATGTACAGTATGTTTAGTATGTTCCATATGTACAGTATGTTTAGTATGTACAGTATGTTCAGTATGTTCCGTATGTTTAGTATGTACAGTATGTTCAGTATGTTTAGTATGTTCAGTATATTCAGTATGTACAGTATGTTCAGTATATTCAGTATGTTCAGTATGTTCCATATGTACAGCATGTTTAGTATGTACAGTATGTTCAGTATGTTCCGTATGTACAGTATGTTCAGTATGTACAGTATGTTCAGTATGTTCGTATGTTCCGTATGTTCCATATGTACAGTATGTTCAGTATATTCAGTATGTACAGTATGTTCAGTATGTTCAGTATATTCAGTATGTACAGTATGTTCAGTATGTTCAGTATGTTCAGTATGTTTAGTATGTACAGTATGTTCAGTTTATTCAGTATGTTCAGTATGTTCCGTATGTTCCATATGTACAGTATGTTTAGTATGTACAGTATGTTCAGTATGTTTAGTATGTACAGTATGTTCAGTATGTTTAGTATGTTCAGTATATTCAGTATGTACAGTATGTTCAGTATGTTTAGTATGTACAGTATGTTCAGTTTATTCAGTATGTTCAGTATGTTCCGTATGTTCCATATGTACAGTATGTTTAGTATGTACAGTATGTTCAGTATGTTTAGTATGTACAGTATGTTCAGTATGTTTAGTATGTTCCGTATGTTCCATATGTACAGTATGTTTAGTATGTACAGTATGTTCAGTATGTTTAGTATGTACAGTATGTTCAGTATATTCAGTATGTACAGTATGTTCAGTATGTTCCGTATGTTCAGTATGTTCAGTATGTTCCGTATATTCCGTATGTTTAGTATGTTCCGTTTGTTTAGTATGTTCTGTATGTTTAGTATGTTCAGTATGTTCAGTATGTTCCGTATGTACAGTATGTTCAGTATGTTCTGTATGTTCAGTATGTTCAGTATGTTCCGTATATTCCGTATGTTTAGTATGTTCCGTTTGTTTAGTATGTTCAGTATGTTCCGTATGTACAGTATGTTCAGTATGTTCCGTATGTACAGTATGTTCAGTATGTTCGTATGTTCCGTATATTCAGTATGTCTAGTATGTACAGTATGTTTAGTATGTTCCATATGTACAGTATGTTTAGTATGTACAGTATGTTCAGTATGTTCCGTATGTTTAGTATGTACAGTATGTTCAGTATGTTTAGTATGTTCAGTATATTCAGTATGTACAGTATGTTCAGTATATTCAGTATGTTCAGTATGTTCCATATGTACAGCATGTTTAGTATGTACAGTATGTTCAGTATGTTCCGTATGTACAGTATGTTCAGTATGTACAGTATGTTCAGTATGTTCGTATGTTCCGTATGTTCCATATGTACAGTATGTTCAGTATATTCAGTATGTACAGTATGTTCAGTATGTTCAGTATATTCAGTATGTACAGTATGTTCAGTATGTTCAGTATGTTCAGTATGTTTAGTATGTACAGTATGTTCAGTTTATTCAGTATGTTCAGTATGTTCCGTATGTTCCATATGTACAGTATGTTTAGTATGTACAGTATGTTCAGTATGTTTAGTATGTACAGTATGTTCAGTATGTTTAGTATGTTCAGTATATTCAGTATGTACAGTATGTTCAGTATGTTTAGTATGTACAGTATGTTCAGTTTATTCAGTATGTTCAGTATGTTCCGTATGTTCCATATGTACAGTATGTTTAGTATGTACAGTATGTTCAGTATGTTTAGTATGTACAGTATGTTCAGTATGTTTAGTATGTTCCGTATGTTCCATATGTACAGTATGTTTAGTATGTACAGTATGTTCAGTATGTTTAGTATGTACAGTATGTTCAGTATATTCAGTATGTACAGTATGTTCAGTATGTTCCGTATGTTCCGTATGTTCCGTATGTTCAGTATGTTCCGTATGTTCCGTATGTTCAGTATGTACAGTATGTTCAGTATGTTCCGTATGTTCCGTATGTACAGTATGTACAGTATGTTCCGTATGTTCAGTATGTACAGTATGTTCAGTATGTTCCGTATGTTCCGTATGTTCAGTATGTACAGTATGTTCAGTATGTTCAGTATGTTCAGTATGTTCAGTATGTTCATGGTTCTCAGACAGGACAGGGCAACAGCTAGAAGAGGGCAGGAATATACCTGACGAGATGTTGCATGAGATCTGCTTGTTCTGCTTACTCTATGTAGTGTGTGTGTGTGTGCGTGCACGTGTACGTTAGTGTCTTACATCTAAGGCTTTCTCAGTGCTCTCCAGATATGGACAGTCTTTTTGTAGTCTCTCCAAGATCACTATGTCAGCACCTTTACAGTATAACTTCAGCCCTCCCTCTGGCTCCCGCACTGCACACACAACAACATACATCAGAGGATAGAACACATCTACACATGTCAGGAGAATACATCAAGACCAGAGACTGGGGGATAGAGAGATGAAGGGAGAGAA
Source organism: Salmo trutta (assembly GCF_901001165.1). Lineage (NCBI taxonomy): Eukaryota > Metazoa > Chordata > Actinopteri > Salmoniformes > Salmonidae > Salmo > Salmo trutta. The sequence goes on from NC_042978.1 coordinate 17,705,401, forward strand.
AGGGAAAGGTGCCAGGATAGGGGAGCTGTGGGGCAGATGCATCCAGTCTCACTCAGGTAGTCACTAGATAGCCATGCTAGAAAGGACAAGAGGCAATTCTGTCAGATCTTTTGAGAAAGTACATAATTAGGGTATATTTGTTAGGGGTATGCTCAGGGTTATATATTCATCCTTCTAGCATGGTCAAATGGTAACGTCAGTCTCACCCAGTACAGACATGTCTGGTGAAGTCGAGCAGGGTGAGGGAGCTGGTAGTGTCATTTGAGGCCCAGCTCAATGACTGTCAGAGAGTCCCTGGTCCTGGAGAGGAAGACCCAGCCCAGCTCACTGACTGTCAGAGAGTCCCTGGTCCTGGAGAGGAAGACCCAGCCCAGCTCAATGACTGTCAGAGTCCCTGGTCCTGGAGAGGAAGACCCAGCCCAGCTCCCTGACTGCCAGAGAGTCCCTGGTCCTGGAGAGGAAGACCCAGCCCAGCTCCCTGCAGTTAGACTGCTGCACCACTCGGGAGCCCTTTCTTCCTGGCGGATTTGACTATGTGCAAATAATACTGGACTGAACCGCATAACGTATACAGTATGTTTTTCTCGACAATAATATGGAACATCTAAACCTGGATCATTACCTGTGATTCCTCTGCAATGACTGGCGCATCTCCTGAATAAATACAAGAAAGAGAAATGAAGACATTTGCAGATAGAGTGGGGATAGGGGGCTGTCTATTCTAATACCAGACAGAGAGTAGTAGCAGACAGTGGGCAGATGGGGAGTGAGATTCTAGCCACATTTCAGATCACACCTTGACTCTAGAGGGCTGGACCATCATTAAATATTTAGCAGGGTGGGTATTTTAATATTTAAACATTTACGAGGGTGCCCTGATTTGTCATACAGTGCCCAGAACTTCCAGTCAGCCTGTAACTCAAACTCTGAGTCTGACACTCACATACGTAGGTCTGGGTCATTGGTCAGATGCAAACAAAAGTGAGTTCAGTCACTGTCTTTCCAAACCAGGGACCAAACTGAGAACCCGCTGCACAATAACACAAGGTACTTCAGGCCCTAGTAGTGGTGAAACCAAACCTAACACATATAGACAAAGGCTGCTTCCAGGTCATAAGCCATCCGTACTAGATAGTACTAGATGTGTGACAGACAGAGACATTTCAGATGAAGTATGTGTATACAGTACTATAGGACTGGAGGAGTGGATTCCAGTGAAATGTCAAGCTCTGGTAGGTGAGGAAGGCTTTGTAGACGGGCGAGTTGCCCCCCGTTAACACAGCCAGCAGTAGAGCCACCAGCAGCAAGAGCAGCACTATCTGAGATCATAGACATACATGTAGATAAACACACACTATTACACAAAAACACTTTTTATACACAAATAAAACACATGTTCAAGTTGAATAATTCATCATAATAAAATGAGTCAAGACAAGAGACGCATATAACTCAGCAGATAAAACCATCTATCTCCATAACTCTCACACTGCTTTACTTCCTCATCCTCTCCAGGTCTCTATCACTCACCACAAGGACAACCTCGTTCAGGTCTCTATCACTCACCACAACGACGACCTCGTTCAGGTCTCTATCACTCACCACAATGACGACCTTGTTCAGGGCCTATCACTCACCACAAGGACGACCTCGTCCAGGTCTCTATCACTCACCACAAGGACGACCTCGTCCAGGTCTCTATCACTCACCACAAGGACGACCTCGTTCAGGTCTCTATCACTCACCACAACGACGACCTCGTTCAGGTCTCTATCACTCACCACAAGGACGACCTCGTCCAGGTCTCTATCACTCACCACAAGGACGACCTCGTCCAGGTCTCTATCACTCACCACAAGGACGACCTCGTTCAGGTCTCTATCACTCACCACAAGGACGACCTCGTCCAGGCCTCTATCACTCACCACAAGGACGACCTCGTTCAGGTCTCTGTCACTCACCACAAGGACGACCTCGTCCAGGTCTCTGTCACTCACCACAAGGACGACCTCGTCCAGGTCTCTATCACTCACCACAAGGACGACCTCGTTCAGGTCTCTATCACTCACCACAAGGACAACCTCGTTCAGGTCTCTATCACTCACCACAATGACGACCTTGTTCAGGGCCTATCACTCACCACAAGGACGACCTTGTTCAGGGCCTATCACTCACCACAAGGACGACCTTGTTCAGGGCCTATCACTCACCACAAGGACGACCTCGTTCAGGTCTCTATCACTCACCACAAGGACAACCTCGTTCAGGTCTCTATCACTCACCACAAGGACGACCTCATCCAGGTCTCTATCACTCACCACAAGGACGACCTCGTTCAGGTCTCTATCACTCACCACAAGGACGACCTCGTTCAGGTCTCTATCACTCACCACAAGGACGACCTCGTTCAGGTCTCTATCACTCACCACAAGGACGACCTCGTCCAGGTCTCTATCACTCACCACAAGGACAACCTCGTTCAGGTCTCTATCACTCACCACAAGGACGACCTCGTTCAGGTCTCTATCACTCACCACAAGGACGACCTCGTCCAGGTCTCTATCACTCACCACAAGGACAACCTCGTTCAGGTCTCTATCACTCACTACAATGACGACCTTGTTCAGGGCCTATCACTCACCACAAGGACGACCTTGTTCAGGGCCTATCACTCACCACAAGGACGACCTCGTCCAGGTCTCTATCACTCACCACAAGGATGACCTCGTTCAGGTCTCTATCACTCACCACAAGGACGACCTCGTTCAGGTCTCTATCACTCACCACAAGGACAACCTCGTTCAGGTCTCTATCACTCACAACAAGGACGACCTCATTCAGGTCTCTATCACTCACCACAATGACGACCTTGTTCAGGGCCTATCACTCACCACAAGGACGACCTTGTTCAGGTCTCTATCACTCACCACAATGACGACCTTGTTCAGGTTCTCTATCACTCACCACAATGACGACCTTGTTCAGGTTCTCTATCACTCACCACAATGACGACCTTGTTCAGGTCTCTATCACTCACCACAATGACGACCTTGTTCAGGTCTCTATCACTCACCACAATGACGACCTTGTTCAGGTCTCTATCACTCACCACAATGACGACCTTGTTCAGGTTCTCTATCACTCACCACAATGACGACCTTGTTCAGGTCTCTATCACTCACCACAATGACGACCTTGTTCAGGTCTCTATCACTCACCACAAGGACGACCTTGTTCAGGTCTCTATCACTCACCACAATGACGACCTTGTTCAGGTTCTCTATCACTCACCACAATGACGACCTTGTTCAGGTCTCTATCACTCACCACAATGACGACCTTGTTCAGGTCTCTATCACTCACCACAAGGACGACCTTGTTCAGGTCTCTATCACTCACCACAATGACGACCTTGTCCAGGTCTCTATCACTCACCACAATGACGACCTTGTTCAGGTCTCTATCACTCACCACAATGACGACCTTGTTCAGGTCTCTATCACTCACCACAATGACGACCTTGTTCAGGTCTCTATCACTCACCACAAGGACGACCTTGTTCAGGTCTCTATCACTCACCACAAGGACGACCTTGTTCAGGTCTCTATCACTCACAACAATGACGACCTTGTTCAGGTCTCTATCACTCACCACAATGACGACCTTGTTCAGGTCTCTATCACTCACCACAATGACGACCTTGTTCAGGTTCTCTATCACTCACCACAATGACGACCTTGTTCAGGTCTCTATCACTCACCACAATGACGACCTTGTTCAGGTCTCTATCACTCACCACAATAACGACCTTGTTCAGGTCTCTATCACTCACCACAATGACGACCTTGTTCAGGTTCTCTATCACTCACCACAATGACGACCTTGTTCAGGTCTCTATCACTCACCACAATGACGACCTTGTTCAGGTCTCTATCACTCACCACAATGACGACCTTGTTCAGGTTCTCTATCACTCACCACAATGACGACCTTGTTCAGGTTCTCTATCACTCACCACAATGACGACCTTGTTCAGGTTCTCTATCACTCACCACAATGACGACCTTGTTCAGGTTCTCTATCACTCACCACAATGACGACCTTGTTCAGGTTCTCTATCACTCACCACAATGACGACCTTGTTCAGGTTCTCTATCACTCACCACAAGGACGACCTTGTTCAGGTCTCTATCACTCACCACAATGACGACCTTGTTCAGGTTCTCTATCACTCACCACAATGACGACCTTGTTCAGGTCTCTATCACTCACCACAATGACGACCTTGTTCAGGTCTCTATCACTCACCACAATGACGACCTTGTTCAGGTTCTCTATCACTCACCACAATGACGACCTTGTTCAGGTCTCTATCACTCACCACAATGATGACCTTGTTCAGGTCTCTATCACTCACCACAATGACGACCTTGTTCAGGTCTCTATCACTCACCACAATGACGACCTTGTTCAGGTCCTTCTCAATCTGAGTCATCTTGACTCTGAGCCGACCAACATTACACAGGATCTTACTGTCTGAGCCTGAGGGGCAGGAAGATATGTCTCATTTCAACTTTCAATGTTCTATTTCATAGTCCTTATAATTTATCTGTTAGGGGAGGAAAAGAGGATCCATTTGAAAGTATTGGAGCAGGGCCTATGTATGTGTGCTGAGTACTGGTGTATATGAACATGCCATAGGCTGTGTCTGCATTGAAAGGACTGTTCCACTCAGCAGGATGTGTTCACCGTCCAGAGGGTGGCGCTCTCCCCTCTAGTGGAGCTCTCCTCGGATGGTGTACGGATGACTGTTGGGCCCCTCACACAACACAATGCCTGAGAGACGGAGGGAGAGAGGGAGAGATAGGGGTGGGGAGCGAATAAGAGAGGGAAGGAGGGAGGGAGAGAGAGAGTGAAAGGGAGGGAGAGAGAGGGGGCAGAAAGAAAATGATGCAGGGGTAGAGTGAAAGGGAGGGAGAGAGAGGGGGCAGAAAGAAAATGATGCAGGGGTAGAGTGAAAGGGAGGGAGAGAGAGGGGGCAGAAAGAAAATGATGCAGGGGTAGAGTGAAAGGGAGGGAGAGAGAGGGGGCAGAAAGAAAATGATGCAGGGGTAGAGTGAAAGGGAGGGAGAGAGAGGGGGCAGAAAGAAAATGATGCAGGGGTAGAGTGAAAGGGAGGGAGAGAGAGGGGGCAGAAAGAAAATGATGCAGGGGTAGAGTGAAAGGGAGGGAGAGAGAGGGGGCAGAAAGAAAATGATGCAGGGGTAGAGTGAAAGAAAGGGCTGTTTACATTTCTAACCTGACACTGACATACAGTTATTAGGAGCTCACCATATTTTGAACACACTTTGCATTTTAACCTATTTCCCCTTACTTCCTAATGCTCTGGGTCAGAGTGGAGTTTACCATTGAAGGCAGCTGCGGTCTGCTTCAGATTTGAGCTCACCTTATTTTTTATAAACGTAGCATTTTTTCCTAATTACTGTAATGCTTTGAGTCAGGTGGTGCCTACCATCGAAGGCAGCCAGGGTCTGCTCTGCTGGGTCAGTGGTCATCTCTGTGCGGGTGGCAGCCAGGGCCTGTAGCTACTTCATGTTGGTCTCTTTGCAAAAACAACACTGCAGTGACTACGTAATAGAATTATTATAATATGGATATAATATGTGTAAGAGGAAGACACATACTACTGGGGAGCAGTGCTCTCATAACAATGATATCAATCTCAGAATAAAAGCCAAGTGCATTGTTAGAACACAGATGTTCCTGTACCTGTCAGCTGTCTCCACGTTGCACAGCTGTCTCCACGTAGCACAGCTGTCTCCACGTAGCACAGCTGTCTCCACGTAGCACAGCTGTCTCCACGTAGCACAGCTGTCTCCACGTAGCACAGCTGTCTCCACGTTGCACAGCTGTCTCCACGTAGCACTGCTGTCTCCACGTAGCACAGCTGTCTCCACGTAGCACAGCTGTCTCCACGTAGCACAGCTATCTCCACGTAGCACAGGCTGTCTCCACGTAGCACAGCTGTCTCCACGTAGCACAGCTGTCTCCACGTAGCACAGCTGTCTCCACGTAGCACAGCTATCTCCACGTAGCACAGGCTGTCTCCACGTAGCACAGCTGTCTCCACGTAGCACAGCTGTCTCCACGTAGCACAGCTATCTCCACGTAGCACAGGCTGTCTCCACGTAGCACAGCTGTCTCCACGTAGCACAGGCTGTCTCCACGTAGCACAGGCTGTGAGGCTCGGAGCTGCAGAGGAGAAGCAGATCCACCTGTACAAGAGATACAAAGAGAGAAGCGGGAATAGAGAGGATCAAAGGTAGAGGGGGACAAAGGGGAACAAGAGTCAGGGACAGGAGACCAGAAGGCAAGAGAGACAGGTTTTGGATTAACATTACTTTACACAATCTGTGACTGTTCGTAAACCTGCAGGTGGTGCTGAGTAAACTGAAGCATCAGCCTAGGTCTAGAAACTCACCGAGATGATCTGGTCTTTGTGAAGCCGCAACACATCTCCCACACATTCATCCTTCCACTGGGATGATCTGGTCTTTGTGAAGCGGCAACACATCTCCCACACATTCATCCTTCAACTGGGATGATCTGGTCTTTGTGAAGCGGCAACACATCTCCCACACATTCATCCTTCAACTGGGATGATCTGGTCTTTGTGAAGCTGCAACACATCTCCCACACATTCATCCTTCAACTGGGATGATCTGGTCTTTGTGAAGCGGCAACACATCTCCCACACATTCATCCTTCCACTGGGATGATCTGGTCTTTGTGAAGCTGCAACACATCTCCCACACATTCATCCTTCCACTGGGATGATCTGGTCTTTGTGAAGCCGCAACACATCTCCCACACATTCATCCTTCCACTGGGATGGGCTGAAACTGAGACGAGTGGAGAGAGACAGAAGGACAAAGGAAGTGATATTGATTTACACAGACGTTTGAGGGTTTTACAGTACACATGGGTGTCTCAAGTTAGGTTTTTGCCCTGAGAGACAGAGCTGGCCTCTTTGTGCTCACCTCTGGGAGATGAGGACATCACAGGGTTATTAATCTGAGAGTCACTGCATCTCCTGGCCTGATGTAGAAAGAGAGGAGAAATAGACAGATAGATCGATACATAGATAGTTAGATATATCTATTAAAAGCCAACTGACATTTACTCCTGAGGTGCTGACCTGTTGCACCCTTTTCAACCACTGTGATTATCATTATTTGACCCTGCTAGTCATCTATGAACGTTTGAACATCTTGGCCATGTACTGTTATAGTCTCCACCCGGCACAGCCAGGAGAGGACTGGCCACCCCTCAGAGCCTTGTTCCTCTCTAGGTTTGTTCCTAGGTTCCTGCCTTTCTAAGGAGTTTTTCCTAGCCACCGTGCTTCTACACCTGCATTGCTTGCTGTTTGGGGTTTTAGGCTGGGTTTCTGTACAGCACTTTGTGACAACGGCTGATGTAAAAAGGGCTTTATAAATACATTTGATTGATTGATTGATGAGATGGCAGAGATATACTGGAAACACACACACACGTGTATATATACATGCATGCGCACACACACAGATATTGATCATTCATTGAATCACAAATATGAATTGTACATTAATAAGACCTGCTCACAAGAACCTGGAACACTTTAGTCTAAAACAACCAAAAATATAAAAAATATTACGATTCTATATCAACATACATACAGATAATTAAATTCACCAATATCAAATATTGGCTAAAAACTGAGAGTTGAAACCTAGAGTTTGACCTACATCACCACGATGAGGAGGAAGTAGTGGTTGGCTTCTCACTGGAACTGTTTGTACAGCGTGAGGGGAAGTCCTGACAACAAAACCCAGCGGACAGACAGAAAGAAACAGAGAGAGAGAGAGAGAGAGAGAGAGACACACACAAGGGAGATGTGAGAGTTTGTCAATTAGTGGGTTAGCGTGTCTGTGCCAGCAGTGTTGGATCACAACACAGTGTACTCTGGGACTCAAGGTATATCGGTCCCAGCAGCAACACAGAAAGGATCTCCTCTGTCGATGTTTGTGGAAGCGGTGGCTGTTTGCTCTCACCTCCCACGTGATATCTGTTATAAACAGAGTTAAAGAAAAGCCTTATATAACTGCAAATGTGCTTTATCTATGACTAGGTCAGGTCACTCTCCATCACAGAGGGAGTAGGATGAGATCATGTGTGTGTGTGTGTGTGTGTGTGTGTGTGTGTGTGTGTGTGACAGACTGTAGTGTGTTATTATGCCATCTCTCAGGGGGAATCTTGCAGGCCCCTATTCGCCCATACCGTGCATGGAGAAGACAGAAATTACTCTAATAGCTTCTTCTGAGGAAACCGGACCCCTTAAAACACTCCGTCATTATCAAATTAGGTCAAAGGTCATATATTGGATGCTTTATTTGACATCTAAACACTTTTCTTTGTTTCATGCAAATATGGATGGACACAAAGACTGAACTGACCTGTTTCAGGGTTGGTGGTATTATCCCCTTTGGGCACGGTGCCATAATGACCACAGACGCTGTTCTGGAGGAGTGAAACATCAGAAAACAACAGACAACCAATTATTTATAACATTGACTCGCATGCCAGCCTTCTAACTCATTACATTGCTGCCATGCTTACTACCTCACAGAACACACAGAGAAAGGGAAACTTGACTCCTCAAATCATTGACTGTGACCTATTCTCAATAGAAAGACACACAATCCTGTGTTATTACTGGTCATGTGAGGTGACTGAGTGTCAAATCAAATGGTCCCAAGGTTTAATATTTAAGATGTTTGATTAGTAGTAGACAAAATACCTACCGAACATGAGTTAACCCAGCTTGAGTTGAAAGTCCTTCTTTTGGTAAGCGGTTGGTCAAAACATGTCGATCCAACAATTTGAGCATAAATCCTTATAAGCCAGGACTCTCAGCAGGTAACACAACAAGAGGTGGTGAATTCTGGTTTGGAAGTAGTTATCCTGTTTTCATCTGTCGTCACAACCTAAAGAGGAGACGGGATCGTCTTCAGTGGAATGAATGTCAAGCCAGTTCACCTCAGATAGACCAGAGAGAGGGGCTCCACCTCCGTAGCTCTAACTCTCTAATACCTATTCTCCTTACAAAGAAAATAGATAACAGGTGATATCTGATGTCCTTTAACCCTAAACACTAACCCTCCTTCACACTTCGGCATAACAGCCCAAACTCGAATAAGCTCCCACCAGAAATAAATAAACTAACAAATCCATAGCTCAATCTTAAATTGTTTGTATGTCTCACACACAAACACCTGTGTAGGGGACTGTTAACAACTCTCACCTGTAAACAGCGTCTCTGGAGGATCCCTCTGTAGCATGTGTGTCCCATGGGTGTCACGTAAGACCTGTGACCAAGCGACTGTGGCTCGCACCAACAACCTCAGCAGTCAGACCACGGCTGAACATTAACGTGGTGGTGACTTTCCATCCACCCTCCACAGCATTTCAGAACATTCACCTGCTTGGGAGTGTTCCCTCTCTTCTCCCTCGCTACCTTTCACTCTGTCTCTGCCCCTCTCCCTCTCCCAGGTAGCTTCACTATCAACATGTTCCACCTGTACCTGCCAGAAAGAGAGGGAGGAAGGGAGGGCGGGGCAGGGACAAAGCGTGAGGAGAGAGACGGGAGAAAAACAGGCAGATATAAAGGGGAAAAGGTTATCAGTGCTTAGTTTGAGAACAGAAACACCAGTTTCAACACCTCAACACCTCATTTCCCAGCTCCTTTTCCATTCAACACCAGACCATTGAGATATACTCATCTGCACTGAAGATCTCACTGATGTCTTTGACTGGATCTCAATAGTCTAAGGAGAACGGGAGAGGTCAAGAGGAAACAAGGAAATTATTTTGAGATTCATCCTTTGTCACAATGCTAATAAGGTTAGCATTGGACTAAAGGTCTGATGAGAGTATCTATGAGCAGGAAGGCCTGTGTGGAGAAACTGCAGCACTATGTCTTTGTTCTGGAAATACTTGGCCAAACTCACAGTTCTGATTTTCTTTCACCATGGGTTTTATATTATTTCCCCTCACAATACAGAGGTCTCCTTTTCTTCCCCACATCACCCCCCTCTCTGCATATCTCCCCCTCTTTCTCCCTCTCTCTTTCTCCCGTTCGCTCTATTTCTTCCTCCCTCTCTCTCATTCTCTCTCTCTCTCTCTGAGGGAGGACAAACAGTGGGACTGTGGATGTGTCTCTCTGCTCCAGATAATCAGCCTGTCGTAAGGAGGGCCTATTAGGGCACTCTGAGCTGCAGGAGGACTGAGATGAGGATGAAGGGGCCCAATGAGCTCCCTCCCAGGGGTGGCCACGAAGTCTTCATCCTGAAACGGAAGGTTCTCTCTACAAAAAGAGCACCGTTTATTGACACCGGTCACACAACTACATTGTTTATGGCATAACATTGTCCACTTGTTAGTACAATTTTAGATTTTCTGTTAAATCACGATTGCATGTGATTATCAATGATGTCTGTGAAAGAAAATATGTTACAATAAGAAGCCCATTACATTCAATGTGTATGATATACTGTCTTTAAATAGCCATTCTGGTGTAAATTCTCTTTCCATTCCTCTTGTGCATCTCAAGTTCTTAACCACATTCAGAGGACTGATGCTGAACCAGAAAGCCAAGGTGGCCACAACAGTGGAAACTACTAAGTGGCCTGCATTCGCGATGGAACCACAGCAACTGCCAGGATTGTATATCAAAACAGTAGGTAAATTCCTTCAGGTCAAAAGGCAAATGATCACCGTTACTATTCAGAAGGCAACATGCAATGAAATCTAAACTTATATAAAAGCCACAAAGCTATATCGCTAAATAGCTCAAAGCATGTTTTAGGTTATCAAGGCATATGTAATAAGATGCATGTATTTAGATGGATCTGTATGTAATAATACATGTCAAACTGATCCATTGTTCAGTCAGCACACCTTCTTGTGCTGTTCTCTGTTGCATTGCCATCTGGTGGTTGTAAATATCCACTGCAGCTTGATAATCCACTAAACAGTTTATTACCGGTTTCTAAACTTTACTAAGATGTCATCATGTGTCATCACATAAATATCTTACATCCAGTTCAATTGTATGTACTCTATTTAACATAGTGTTAAATGTGCTTGTGTTTTACTCGTACCCTCCGTTGAATTATCCTCAAAAGGGCCACAGTCTAAAGCTTGAACGCGAGTGTCTGTGTGTTCATGTAGCACATGGAGATGTGTGAAACTTACTCCTCAGTCTTAAATGTCCTGCTTGTGTCGCCTCAATAGCTAGCTTTTGCGGTGACGCGATTGGCTAAGACACTTGAAGGAGGGCTGTCACGTCTGTTAGCAAGGAGGGGGTCCTGAGTTCATGCCAGGTATGGGCCGAATCGGGAGGAAGTGGTACTCGCTAAGCAAGCAGCATGACACCCTTTTCCTTCGCATCTGTGTATTTTCATCAAGTACAATCAGTCCAATCTATTTTTAAATGTGGGCTTGCAGCAGAGTGGTTTTCTTAGATGTATTGTGGCATGGGGGTCTCAAACCTCCACAAACAATAAGACCAGTCAGCCAGGCTTTTTCCACTACAGTTTAACTGCTGGCTATTATACCTGCTAAACCTCATATCCCTCAGCGAGCATACACACATACACACATACACACTTCAATGTGAATCCATCACACCATTAGAAATAGTTCAACAGGTGGAGGCCTACTTACCATATAACAGTTGGAATGGTTGCTAATTGATGTCCACACCAAAGTAACAGAGAGATGGATGGACAGATATACTGCAGTATCTTTGGTACACAGGCCTTCTGAGAGAGGACTGGAGGACCTTTTGGCCAAGCTCCATCCCGCCTGGTTACTGTAGATCAAACCCATAGTCAATCACTAAGGCATCTTCCACATGAGATCAGAACCAGAGTAACACCATGACCCAAAATGAGGTACTTGTACACTCGCACAAACTGTGGGGTCAAACTTTGTCAAACTAGAATCTCTGTAGCCCATTACATATTACTGGATCTGTACAGTATCATCATTTGTCTATGCCTGGTCCATCTTTCCCATGAATGAGTGGATCAGTGTGGGAAAACTGTGCTTTTCTGTTGGAGGGGTCTACCAGCCAGGCTCTGACCAACCTCTGCTCTCAGTCATCCTGTCACCCAGTCACACTGCATCTGAAGCAGAAGGTTACACCCAGTGAGCTAAATGAGGCAGTGAAACTTCCTGTGAAAAGTGGTTAGCAGCTTCGCTGACAGGATAGGAGTAGGAATCATGCAAAGACCATTTCAGATTGGCCTTTCAACCAAGATGGTGAATATAAAAACATGACCTGGTTTAAAATAGAACCACGTCTTGTCATTCACACGTACTCTATTTTCAACACGCACACACTTCTGACAAATACAAACAGCTAGCACAAGAAATAAGGCTTTTTCAAAAGTATTTTAGATAGTCTCTACTCTTTAGCCATGTAAGATAAGGAGTCATAACCTGGCTAACAATACTTGACGTGTACTGGTATACACCACAATGAGTCACTTTGTGGAAGTACTGAATTTGAGACTGTATGTGGGCACAGCATCATGTGTATGTTAGCTGTGATGGTGTTGGGAGGGTAAACGGGTGAGATGGACGGGGTTCTGCTACTTGCCTAGAGGGTCACTTTGTTGATATATGGTTGGCCTATGTAGACAGAGGAGGGGAATTCCATGCCAGCATAAAGGCAGGAAGTGGTTTTGCCACACAATGAACTGAAACCTGGGCTGCATCTCAATAGTTTAAAGTGACTTTCTCTCCTCATACCCTCCCTTCCATCTCCACTAATGTGAAAGAACTGGACAGGTGACAGCAAATACCTGAAAGGCCGTCCACCACATTGTTTTCAGCCACCATATGTTATCAGGTCAGTGCAGGTAAATGAAGAGGAAATCACTTCAGACTATGGTGATGCCACCTGGTACCTGTAATATAATGAATCCTGAAATCACTACCATGCACAAGTCTGAGCACCACAACAAGCCCTGCCACTATCTACATCTCTAAATGTATCCCTACTCCCACAGACAGTTGCCTTTTCACTTCTACAGTAATGGCATAAAAGGCATACTTGTGGTAAGTGAAACTAGAAATTTATTCAGGTGAATGTCTGTGGTTTAACCCTTTCAGTTCTAGGAAATAGAGACTTTATGAGTCATTATGACCACAGAATCTGTCAGGTTGTTGAACTTCAGCAGTTTAGAACTAAGGAAGACCTATGAATGAGTCACAAGAGAGGGCAAGCAACATGTTCACCGCAACTGCTCCCTTTTCTCACAGGACAGTCCCCCACTTACTGCCTGGACAATCCACCACATGCCCATTGGTCCATCCACAGATACATGATAAAGTACACAAACACTGGTCCATTTCTGTGGAGAGGATGCATGTAAGGTAGGCTACGGCTACGTTGACAATAGATAGGGCAGGTCATTTAGATCCTTTCTTGATTTACTTTTTACAACGTTGATCTGGATTTCACCTTTCAGAACTCCTGAAGAAACTAGGCACAACCATTGATAATGACCATTGTTCCAGTCAACCACACAGACGAGCGCGCTTGCACAGAAATAAACACACAACATGCACAAAAGTTTCACAGCTCAGAGCGAAATACGCGCCTTGTCTCATTATCACTTCAGCACTTCACATCGTGACAGCGACAGAAAGGTAGGCCCGCTAGAGCTCGTAGCCTAACTATATCTAAAAACTCCTCTTACGCTTCCTAAAAACTCACTAAACAGAATTTATATGTCATGACAAAATGTATAGGATGCAGAAAACACATGACAAAAGGCCAAAATGCCATTCAGATTTACTTAATTTTTTGTAAAAGTTAAATATCTAAATGATCACTTGCTTACCAAAACTGTATTTAAACATAACCTAGAGCACTGTGTAGTTTATGGTTTTAGTCTTTTCCCATCTGCATTTTCAGTGTATTTAGTTGAAATTTCTGCCTTGGCTTCTTTTGTATAAATATTTTGTATAAATTCTAATATACTTTTTATAACATTTTCTGCAGCCTTTGAATTAGGCTTAGGTTGCAGATCCACTATGCAGCACATCACAAGTAATAAATCAGGTGTGAATCATTTCTTCAAAAGCAATTGTACTATAGAGCCTTTACAGCCTCTTTGTCCTCTCATAGCCTACTGAGTGACATGTATACCCCACGGAGTAGCGAAAGGCCCCTGGAGGATATGTGCCAGCCCTCCTCCTCAGTGGAGAGCAGTGGTGGGGAGGAGGAGATGTGGGACCCTGGCCTCCTCTTCCCTGTGGCCCGGCCGTCCCTTCTGGCCCACAGACAACTGAGGCTCCGGACCTGCCAGAGCCATCTGTACCCCAGCACGCGCCGCAAAAGAGAGATGACCCCTGCCGATAAGAAGGACGCCAACTACTGGGATAAGCGCCACAAGAACAACGAGTCGGCCAAGCGCTCGCAGCAGAAGAGGAGGGTGAATGACCTGATGCTGGAGGGCCAGCTGCTGGCCCTGAGTGAGGAGAATGCCCGGCTGAGGGCTGAGTTGATCACCCTGCAGTACCACATGGGCCTGGGGAAAGAGGCAGGCCCAGCCACCCTGCCTTCCCATGGCACGGTTCCACTGCACAGCCGGCTGCCCTGTCTGAGTCACTCATCAGTGCCTACCAATCTGCTGATGCCCTGGGGCTCCCTCTGCCTCCCCCAGCCAGCCCTGTACCCCAGCCTGCCTCTCTTCCTGCCACACTGGAGGAGCATGAGCGGCAGAACCAGGTCCTGGACATACACAGAAGCTTCAGGGGCAGGTTCAACAAATTGACTCAGCTCAGAAGGTACCTCAGTCCAGACAGCTGCTAGCTAACGGAGTGGCTTAGAACAAATCAACCCCAGATTATACATAGAACTATTTTAATGGCATGTATTAAATGTCAGATCAGGTCAAATAATACATGGACACTGTATTTATTGAATGGTTGCTAATCAACAATTGCAAATCATAGTTTAAAATATTGTTATAAATACCATATGTGTATTAATTACATTTGGAGAGTGAACTGGGAGTTCATTAAATTAATCTCAGACTGTTACATGAGGAATTTGACATTGGTAATTTCGGTGAATTTGTGGTGATTTTCTGTTTAGTTGAATAGGTTATAGAAGATAATATGTAGAAATTAGACCTTTTGCATATCTTAAAATTTAGCAGGTTGTTTTTTAAATTTTATATTTAGGACAACAAATAAGTAGGCTATATTCTGTGGAGCACAAGATGGAGCTCCATAGAATGTTCTCTGCTTATTCTGCTGTATATCTAATACAAGTGTTCTTTTTCAAATGACACAGCAATACAACTGGTTTAACAACTTTTACAGTTACAGTGAAGATTCAATTATTCAGGGGTAAAATAGACCGACTGCATTTCCCCCCCAATTAAATGTTGCATTTTTAACACCAATGGAATAAAAAAATTACTTTTTCAAAGAGCAGAAAATATTTCTCACATTCTCATATAAGCAAGTTGGGTAGGAATGAAAGCAATCAAAGATACATTTTCAATCACTTTTAATTCAACGGCTCGCTTTGTTCTGTTAGGTGGACATCGTACACAAACACAATTGCTTTATTAGCCTAATGGCAAGAATTACAAAAACTAACACGACAACCAACCTTCTAAAACACACTCTGCAACTATGAATTTAAAATGCTTTGACAGCTACAGAACGGAGATGAGCTAAATTTGTTTGAATTTCACTGTTCAAAAAGCAGTTTTTCTGCGGTGTGAAGCATCGAATAAGGCTTCACTGAAACTAGGTGCTCTTTTTGGTTGGTTGGTTGGTGGGTGGTAATCCCCACGCTGTGAATTCCCTTATTGCCAACTATTGCACATTAGTTAGCCAGTCAAAAGTTTGAACACGCCTACTCATTCAATTGTTTTTCTTTATTTTGACTATTTTCTACATTGTAGAATAATAGTGATGACATCAAAACTATGAAATAACACATATGGAATCATGTAGTAACCAAACATTTGTGAAACATTAATTTGTTAAAGGCCTAGTGCTTTTCTTACTACTGATTAGAACATTGGTGGCCATCCTTTGCCTTGATGACAGCTTTGCACATTCTTGGCATTCTCTCAACCAGCTTCACCTAGAATGCTTTTCCAACAGTCTTGAAGTAGTTCCCACATATGCTGAGCACTTGTTGGCTGCTTTTCCTTCCCTCCGCGGTCCAACTCATCCCAGACCATCTCAATTGGGTTGAGGTCAGGTGATTGTGGAGGCCAGGTCATCTGATGCAGCACTCCATCACTCTCCTTCTTGGTCAAATAGCCCTTACACAGCCTGGAGGTGTGTTGGGTCATTGTCCTGTTGAAAAACAAAATGATAGTCCCACTAAGCGCAAACCAGATGGGATGGCGTATTGCTGCAGAATGCTGTGGTAGCCATGCTGGTTAAGTGTGCCTTGAATTCTAAATAAATCACCGACAGTGTCACCAGCAAAGCACCCCCACACCTCCTCCTTCACGCTTCACGGTGGGAACCACACATGCAGAGAACCTCCATTCACCTACTCTGTGTCTCACAAAGACATGGTGGTTGGAACCCATAGTCTCAAATTTGGACTCATCAGACCAAAGGACAGATTTCCACCAGTCTAATGTCCATTGCTCGTGTTTCTTGGCCTAAGCAAGTCTATTCTTATTATTGATGTCCTTTAGTAGTGGTTTCTTTGCAGCAATTCGACCATGAAGGCCTGATTCACTCAGTCTCCTCTGAACAGTTGATGTTTAAATGTCTGTTTCTTGAACTCTGTGAAGCATTTATTTGGGCTGCAATTTCAGAGGCTGGTAACTCTAATGAACTTATCCTCTGCAGCAGAGGTAACTCTGGGTCTTTCTTCCTGTGTCAGTCCTCATGAGAGCCAGTTTCATCATAGTGGCTGATGGGTTTTGTGACTGCCCTTGAAGAAACGTTCAAAGTTCTTGAATTTTTCCAGATTGACTGACCTTCATGTCTTAAAGTAATGATGGACTGTCATTTCTCTTTGCTTATTTGAGCTGTTCTTGCCATAATATGGACTTGGTATTTAACCAAATAAGGCTATCTTCTGTACACCACCCCTACCTTGTCACAACACAACTGATTAGCTCAAATGCATTAAGAAGGAAAGACATTCCACAAATTAACTTTTAACAAGGCACACCTGTTAATTGAAATGCATTCCAGGTGACTACCTCATGAAGCTGGTTGAGAGAATGCTAAGAGTGTGCAAAGCTGTCATTAAGGCAAAGGGTGGGGCTACTTTGAAGAATCTCAAATATAAAATATATTTGTTTAACACTTTTTTGGTTACTACACGATTCCATATGTGTTATTTCAGTTTTGATGTCTTCACTATTATTCTACAAAAAAAAATAAAGAAAAACCCTTGAATGAGTAGATTTGTCCAAACTTTTGACTGGTAGGCTAATTCAATGCATTTTTATGGAAAAGCGGGTGTTTTACCAATTCACATACTGATATGCCTTAGAATGGCTGGCTGGTTGCTGGCTGGCTGCAACCTGGTCTCAGAGCATTTCGTATTTTTCTGTAGGTAAATCCCAGACACTCCATATAGTATATGTTACATTTCATATGGTATGTATTCACTTGTGGATGTCAATCACCGACTATTACAATTCGTATTATATGTTACGAACATGCAAAACATACAATATGTTGCGAATTTGCAAAACTTATGGTATGTTACGAATTCCAGCTAGGTGGCTAAGTGGCTAATGTTAGCTAGCTGGCCAACGCTAGCTAGGCTAGGGGTTAGGGTTAAGTTTAGGAGTTAGGTTAAAGGGTTAAGGTTAGGGGAAAGGTTAAAGTTAGGTAATCTTTCCCCTAACCTTAACCCTTTTCCTAAACCACGTTTAACACCTTGAAGTATGGCGATTCACAGTATACCCTTCAGTAGCTTTAACTGCACATCTAAGATGATGCCACCAATGTTCTAAAAAGTAGTAAGAAAAGCACTAGGCTTATGATTCATTCATATTTTCACACTTTTGCACATAGACCTCTCACCATTGTTAACTCTGCACCTACAGGTGTTTCAGTACAGACTTGCCAAGATAATAGCAAGTGATTCTAGAACACCAAATTCCTACAGTAGCCTACTTCTAAGTGTACAGGAGCCTAATCATTGTCAGATAACAAAATACAATACTTCTATATGAGCTATTTATACCAGCCATATGTGAACTGTATTTCATGTGGGTGAGGAGAGCTCGAGAGGAGAGTGTAATTGCCATGCTGCTTTGGGGTGTGAAACCAGTGGTGCTGAGTGGTGACAGCATGGACACGTCTGTTAACACCAGACACTTTTGAGCACATCTAATGTTTGACTGAGGCCCTTCACACTCATGTGAGAACATCACTCATTCAATATGAGATATGGTTTCCCCATCATCACCTCCTGCCTGATGCAATGACAGTAAATAGTTGAGTGTATAACTTTAACTACAATTACAACCAAACTAAAGCCATTTAGTGCACAGTAACTACGAAACGAGTATAGCAACAGTTATAGCAATAAAATGACTACTTGTAATAGTAAGAAAACGAGATGACATTGGAGAACTAATTGGGCAACTACTGAACCCTTGAAGCATGGTCATCACTCAACAGAAAGATTATTCAGTTGACCAGATGTCTCCATAGGTCCCGTAATGGTTGATTTCCACTGGTCACATTCTACGGGCTTGTTTCCCAGAACCTAGATTAAACATCTTGCTGCACTAAAAAGCATGCCAATTGGATATTCTTCATTGAAAGTGCTTTTTAGTACAGGACTAGGCTTGACCTGAAACAGGAAAACACACTATTCTTCATGCGTAAACCCTTTCTAGGCATCCAGCAGAAGGCACTGGAGTATAGCACAACACATTATAATCTATGGTAATCCATGCAATAATGTCTACCTGCAGACTGCAGTTACTAGGAACGCCCGCATGAAATGCCTATTAGCATTGCCTCACTACATGCCACGCCCACTGCCATTGAGGCTGCGTGTAACAGTAGGCCTACGGCCTGCGGCCCGCGGATAGACCCTTCTCAAAAAATGCAAGACTTGTTTCTATGATAAGCCACTAGATGGAGTACTGTACAACATGACATGGAATCTCAGTCATGACATGCTTGGTCAATAAAGTACTGTTTGTCAAAATCTTCCAAATCATACAGGTTAACCCCCCTAAAAAAATGTATGTCAAATTGCAAGAAGTAATTCTGAATGAGTTGTTAACAAACTAGAAAGATCATGACAGCTGTGAACAAATGTAGCCTAACTGTTGCCGCTGGGTAATTAAAACGTTCGCTGACACAGTAGGACTATACTATTTTACCATTGCACTGGAATTTCCCAATCTTAGCAGGATTATTCTTGACCTCAGATTTACAACATAATCCTTTATAATAAAGCTATACAAAGTTTCACAGGATCCCACTTCCAGTGTTGACCCCAGTAGACGAAGAAATGTCACCCCTAGTACGACAAAGGACAGACATTTTATTGAAACTTGTTGTGCAACTTGTGGTCATATGAGGGACTTTTTGCATCTTTAAGTAAATTGCCTTATCACAAGAATACAGAGTGATAGGTAAGGGGCTAGAAAGAGAGAGAAAGGAAGGACCTGGTAAGCCAGGTATTAGATCTAATGGCTAACACATCCAGCCTCCCTCTGCTCAAACACATCTCCCAGACGATGACATAAGTAAGCCACGACCACCACGTTGAGGGGGACTGAGGAGGATACAGACACACAGAACAGAAGAGGTGGGCTAGGCTAGGTGGAGTGGGGGTAGACAGACAAACAGGCTGACAAACAGGCTGACAGACACTTAATATGCAAAGGAAGAGAAAAAAGGTTGAGTGTGAGGTCACACATTGTGGTGGTCTGTGACGAAGCCCCTTTACCGTAGGTGAACTACAGGTGAGATACAGGGGAAGGATGAGTATACAGTTCAGTAAGTTACTGTCTGCTGCTCACAGAGATACAACGGGCGGGCGGGGGAACATTGACTGAGGTCATTGTCACATTGCGTCAGTGGTGGACTCACTGGAATATAGTTGCCAGCAGCAGAAGGTAAGGTCCTGTGTTCATTTTCATAACATTTTCACTCACCTCTGTGGTGGACAGACAATGTCTAAATTAAAGTTCCCTCATATGACATATAGAGCTACAGAGAGTAAGGTAAATGGGTACAATATGTTATTTTTCTTACCTCATGCACTGGCAGTCCACAGCTTGACTTACCGCCATCACTCTCAAGTCTCAACTTGGAGCAGTAATCAGAGAATAATACTTTCAAAACTGAAACGTTTGTCTTAACTTACAGTATTCTGGTTTTCAGACTTTTTGGAGGTGTTATAATAGCAAGTCTATTTTAGACGTGGTATCTCAGACTTGGGTATATTTGAAATGAGGTGACTTCCCTTTAAAAAAAAAGATAACACATTTTATAAAACGTTGATACTGGATATGATCTAGTTCTTGAAACAAATTAACAACTTTCTTTAACTTATTTAGATTGCTTTTGTGCAACATACAAAAAGCAATACAATAATACTATTTTGGGCATTTGTGTTGCATAAGTGACATCTATGAGAAATGTTCGTCAGCCTGTGTACGACCTGTAAGACGTTTCCAAGTTTACATCGTAAAAGTGATTATAGCAATAACAAAATGTTTTTAAGTGACCAATTATTGTTCTAAATAAGAGGGGGAAAAGGTATAATTGAAAAAAGAGACAGATATCAGCAGATAATATTACCTTCAAGTAAACATTTATTTTGGTATTTTATTCCCTGTTGAAAACAGTACAAACTTTGCAGATTTAAAAGGCTTAGTTAGTCTGGCTCTACATGTAGATGGTAGAACAACCAGAAAATGAATAATGGAGCTTTTTGCTGTTCTTCTTCTGTCGAGGAGAAAACTAAAACGCGCCAACAAAAGTGTTAGTAAAGTACTTTTACAAAAAACAGTGTTCATAAAAAAGTACTTTTCCTATAGACTCTAGACACATACAATGCAAGAAAGTTGCTACAGTACATCTCTAAGTAATTTGATATGTTCTATTTCAAGGAATGTATGCGTTAACTGAAAAGGCATGCTTGTGGTAAAGGCAATATTCTCTGGAGAATTTAAGAGGTACTGGACATCCACATCCATTTTGTTATTGCCGCCATGACAGATCGCTGAAAACATTAACAGTAAAAATTAGGAGGTTAACCAATGGTTTCCTATTAGGTACCAGGGAGAGAGACTCAAGTACTTCACAAAGCAAGGAAGGAAACAACAACAGACCAACTGGTGCTGTCAAAACGGATAGGTGTCAAAAGAAGAAGTTTAAAAGTTCCTTACTAAAAAGCAGTGTCTATAATTAGCATGTCAATAAGCAGCAGGTGCAGTAACTCACGCAGTGAGGGACTCGTCTCTGGAGAGGACTGTTCAGGAAGCTGAGCAACACTCTGCTGCAGTCCTCTGTTTGTCCTACTCCCTACACAGCAGCACTGCTCTCCACTTGCTAGGCCTCAGCACTTGACCTCGGACAAATGTCCTCCAACTCACCGTTGGGGCAAGTTTTAGGCCACTCTGCCATCACGACACAGCTCTGCTCTACCTCCAGCAACTTCAGCAACCAGCAACTCTAGCACCTAGCTATAAACATGCAGCACCCTATGAAATACTTTAGCAATGTCAATGAGGTTTAAAATGGTTTGGGTATGATTGTACACTCCTTCAGCAGATTGTTTGCTTCTAGTTATGAATTGATGAAGAAGAGGAATAAATAATTATGGTTTGCAATTTTTCTAGCTTGTTGTGCAACAATGTAAAGAGGAGGCACAACAGCATGGGAAACCTTGAGAAGTTTGCCCACAAGCCTTGGACAGAGGTCCACCTACAGTATATTTAGTGCAGGGGACTGGGCAGACTCGGTGCATTTTCAACCTCAAGGTGCATGTACTCTCCACCACAAGGCAGAGCTTTACTCTCTGTCTCTCACCTCAGTCTTTGGGTACATTTTGATGCCCTTTGCTCTGACTGCCACTTCAAAGAGTAAGTATAGCAGCAAAGCACAACAGAGTTGGTCTACTGTAAACTTGAAGAAGAAATAATATTTTTATCACAAAGTTACATTTTCTGGGGCTCTCGTACTTGCAACATGCTCCTTTTCAATATTGTTAGTAATCATAATATTGCACTTTTGCTTCAGGCTATGCCAAGATCTACATAATGAATCTAATAGAAGGATAGGACAGACAGACTTCTCGCAAAGTATTAATAAAAAAGAGAACTTGCAGGACATTTCACGATAAGTCGAGGTAACATTATAAGAAGCTATAATAGCTATGTTATGTGGCAAAAAGGAAAACCCGAAGCAGACTCAACTCTTTAAAAACCTGCTTTACGTAAAATATTGTGTGCTATAGCTTGGAAAATGAAAACGTGACTCTGAATGACAACATAAGGCTGTTTGTTTATTTCCAATATTACAACGGTTATTCTGAAGAAATGTAGTGCGCTTCATGTTTTCATTTGCTTACCATGATACTTCTGAGTATCATGACACTGGCAACACCTCTGACCCATAGAAATGAACAAGTCATTGTTATTTTGACCTTTGGGGAATTTTGTAAAACACACAGATGTAGTTTTTTGCTTTAAAATACAGACCAAATATCAAAAGCGCACAGAGAGAGCCATGTTGTCATCAAGCACACGATATCTTACACATCTAGGTAATGATACCTGTGTGACAGCATCTGTTATCATTCTCATTTCATTAGTTATCTTCAGATGATGTACCTGCCAGTGTAATTACACCAGTTTAGGATGGACACACTGTATTATGCACAATTGTGATTGTGATCAGACTTTGATAAAACATATGAGTTAGTAGTCTCACCCAAGTGCACAGTCATTTCTGGGATGTTTAAAGCATTGGAAATCCTCCCTGGTTTTTGTGGCTGAATCTGTGTTTGAAATGCACTGCTCGACTGAGGGACCTTACAGATAATTGTATGTGTGTGGTACAGAAATGAGGTAGTCGTTCAAAAATCATGTTAAACACTGTTATTGTACACAGAGTGAGTCCATGCAACTTATTATGTGACTTGTTAAGCAAATCTTTACTCCTGAACTTATTTAGGCTTGCCATAACAAAGGGATTGAATACTTATTGACTCAAGACTTTTCAGCTTTTCATTATTAATTAAATTGTAACAACTTCTAAAAACATAATTCCTCTTTGACATTACGGGGTATTGTGTGTAGGACAGTGACTCTTTTAAACTCAGGCTGTAACACAACCACATTTAGAAAACGTCAAGGTGTGTGTATACTTTCTGAAGTATGTGTATCTGTATGTGTGTGTTGGAGAGTCAGTGTAGTATGTGTGAGTGTGTGAGTAAAGTCTAGTGAGTGTGCATACAGCCATCGCAAGAGAGTTAGTGCAACAAAAAAAAGGGGATCAATGCAAATAGTCCGGGTAGCTGATTAACTGTTCAGCAGTCGTAAGGCTTGCGGGTAGAAGCTGGTCAGGATCCCTTTGGTCCCAGACTTGGTGTCTTTGACGATTGTTAGGGCCCTGACACTAACTTGTATAGAGGTCCTGGATGGCAGGCAGCTTGGCCCCAGTGATGTACTGGGCAGTACACACTACCCTCTGTAGCGCCTTGTGGTCGAAGGCCGAGCAGTTGCCATACCAAGCGGTGATGCAGCCAGTCAAGATGCTCTCAATGGTGCAGCTATAGAACTTTATGAGGATCTGAGAGGCCATGCTAAATCTTTTCAGCCTCCTGAGGGGACTCTGTTGGTGTGTTTGGACCATGATAGGTCCTCAGTGCTGTGGACACCAAGGAACTCTCGACCCGATCCACTACAGCCCTGTCGATGTGAATGTGGGCGTGCTAGCCATCTGTTTCCTGTAGTCTACGATCAGCTCCTTTGTCTTGCTGACGTTGAGGGAGAGGTTGTTGTACTGGCACCACTATGTCAGGTCTCTGACTTCCTCTGTGTAGGCTGTCTCATTGTCGTCGGTGATCAGGCCTACCACCGTCGTGTTGTCAGCAAACTTTATGAAGGTGTTGGAGTCGTGGGTGAATAGGGAGTACAGGAAGGGACTAAACATGCACCCCTGAGGGGCCCCCGTGTTGAGGGTTAGCGTGGTGGATGTGTTGTTGCCTACCCTCACTACCTGTGGAGCCCGTCGGGAAATCCCCAATAGAGTTGCAGAGGAAGGTTTTTAATCCCAGTGTCATCAAATCAAATCAAATGTTATTTGTCACATGCGCCGAATACAACTGCTGTAGACTTTACTGGGTCCTTAGCTTAGTCCTGAGCTTGGAGGGCACTATGGTGTTGAACGCTGAGCTGCAGTCAATGAACAGCATTCTCACATACTGTAGGTGTTCCTTTTGTCCAGGTGGGAAAGGGCAGTGACGAGTGCAATAGAGATTGCGTCATCTGTGGATCTGTAGTGCAAATCTCCAGTGTATTTTTGTCTATGTCACACATGCACTTATCTCAATTGCAACATACCACTATAGGACCTTTGCTTGTCCCTGCATACCCTGTCTATAACTACTTCTGTCTATGGAGCTACATTCATCTGGTCTCCTTCGGATGATTCTGGTAGTTATTATGTTGCTCTGGTGGTTATGCTGCTGGCATCACGGGGCTGACAGCTGGTACAGAATGGTCTCAGCTCTCTCTGCTGTAGGGAAACATGGTGGCCAAACAACATCAATCAGCAGCCAACATTGAAATCCAAACCAATCAATCAAACTATT